>NC_052052.2:79004422-79109422 GCF_903992535.2 Arvicola amphibius | reverse complement strand
CCTTCTGTCTTTGTGTTGCTTTTATTGGTTAAAATAAAAAAACTGCTTTGGTCTATAGCAAGGGAGACCTTAGCTAGGTGAGGAAAACGAAGTTGAATTCTGTGAGAAAGAAGGTAGAGTCAGGAGAAGCCATGGAGCCACCACCAGAGACAGATATGTGGGAACCTTGCCAGTAGGCCATAAGCCTCATGATAAAATATAAAATAATAGAAATGGGTTAATTTAATATATTAGAGCATGATAGGAATATGATATAGTGATTGGCCAAGCAGGGATTTAATTAATACAGTTTCTGTGTGATTATTTCTGGAATCTGAGCAGCTGGGAAACAAACAAGTGGCTTTCTACAACACTCTTCCTTGTCAAAGTTTCCACTCATGTGCTTCTACGAGGGCATAGCTTCAGCAGGTTCTGAATAACGGAACAAATCTTAGGTGTCCTATATGAACTTATCCTCAGATTTCAGGGTGGAGATTTTCTGTATAACCTACATTCTTTTCAAGAAGTAACCTTGGGTTTCAGTTTGTCTAAGTGCAATTTGTAGGAGGAACAAGAGTGATGATCTCTAAGTCTTTAAGGATGGACTCTCAAATCCAAAGATGTCACTGTCGTGGTTGCATTTTACTTTCATATACCTAAAGAATATCCTGTTTGGGTCTGTGTTTTTCTGTTATCCTTTTGTTTTTGTTTCTGTTGCTCAGTGCCACTGAAAGCATGTATTTTGTTGAGAGCTGAGTATGAAAGCAGTCTTGCAACTGCAACTCCAGTATCTAGTGTTGTTCTAGGAAATCAGTAAGGAATTAATCAATTTAATGAGAAGTATCATACACATTAAAATGACAGTATTGTGGGACATAATCAAACTGATAACAAAATTTTAAATGGATATTATCTGGAACAATCATAACTAATAATATTAGTGGTGAAAATATTTTTACTTTTCAACATTTACTATGAGAAAGTCATCATGAAATGCCTTAAACCAATTTGTACAACTACCTCCCAGGCTACCCTATTCCAATTTGAGGACAATTGCAGTCTGCAAAGGTGGAAGGAATTGCTCAATATTTTACAGCCTGGTAATTACAGCCAGGCTTCAACCTTAATTTTGACAGCTCCTGCCCTTAACTGTTGCCCTGGATGAAAGTGTTTCTGCTGCCAGTGGTTAGTAGCAAATATGTGATAATAATCAGATAAAGCTTCTTTTATTCAAATTCAAATGTCTGATAATTTTAAGGCCAAAGACTTAGGTAAGAATCATACCATACCATAGCATTACACTTCTCTGAATGATACATGAGCCTTCATCCCCTTAAATCAAGAAATATCACAAAGACTTGTATGTCCTTATTAGGGTTAAAGGTCATTCCATGTACTTAATTAATGGTGTTTTTCTTCTTTTTTATTGCTTACAGTATTCTGAAGAAAATGGATTCTATCTATGTCATCTGCTCTCTGTTTAAACATGTAATTCCCTTATGTCCCCTTACCCCAGGACCTTCTTGTTTTGGTTTTGTTAAACAAAAGCTATAAACGGCCATTGACTCTATGTACTCCTGTACTTTCCCCCAACATATCATGCTAAGTACTACTGTCTTTGGGATTTTATTGCTGTGAAGAGACACCATGACCATATCAGCTCTTATAAGGAAATCATTTAACTGAGGGGCCTTGCTTACTGTTTCAGAAATTCAGTACATTATCATCATGGTGGGAAGCATGAAGTGATACAGGCAGATATGGTGCTGGAATTGAGAGCCTTTACATTTTGGTGGACAGACAACAGGAAATTGACTGGCTGTCACACTGGGGGAAGGCTGAGTAAAGAGACCTCTAAGACTTGTCTCAGCAGTGACATACTTCTTCCAACAAGGCCACACCTCTTAATTGTGCTGCTTCCTTTGGGGGCTGTTTTATCTCAAACCACCACATTCCACTCCCTGGCACTCAAAATCTTATAACCTTTTATAATGCAAAAAGATGCATTTAGTTCAACTTCAAAAATCCCCAGAGTCTATAACAGTCTCCAAATTGTTTCAAATCCAAAGTCCAAAGTCTCTTCTGAGATGCATGGCAAATTTTTAACTGTAGTCCCCTATAAAATCAAAACCATAAAACATCACATACATTTAACATATAATGGCATAGCATATACATTATCACTCCAATATGTAGGGAAGGCGGCATAGTGAGGAAATATTGGACCAAAGCAAGACCAAAAATCAGTTGGGCAGCTGGGCGGTGGTGGCGCATGCCTTTAATCCCAGCACTCGGGAGGCAGAGGCAGGCGGATCTCTGAGTTCGAGGCCAGCCTGGTCTACAAGAGCTAGTTCCAGGACAGGCTCTAGAAACTACAGGGAAACCCTGTCTTGAAAAACCAAAAAAAAAAAAAAATTCAGTTGGGCAAACTCCAAACTCTGCATCTCCATGTCTGATATTGAAATGCTCTTACGATTTTCAACTCTGTTCGGTTTTGTTCACTGCAACACATTTCTTTCTCTTTGGCTGTTATCACTTCCTATTAGCAGCTCTTTTAGAGAGGTATCCCACAACTCTGGCACAACTAATATCTTGTGCTTTCCAATGTAATCCAGGTTTCAAATCCACAGCTTCACACAAGGGCCTCTCTACTAGGCCTCCATTCAGGGATACCCTGGCACATGCCTGGCCTGAGCAGCCTAATTTTATAACTCCTTCTATCCTTATCTCTACTTTCTGGAGCTCTTTTTCTCCTCAAAAATTACATTTTGTAATTCACTCCACTCAGTTTGCTCCTTTTTATTGTAAATCATCATTAGAGTTGTCACTGATATCCACACAACAGTCTATACTAGGCTGTTTTCAGATTTCTTCTGTCAACGGAATTAATCCAAAACTCTTCACTTTAACCTCAGGCAGACCCTTTGGACAAGGGCAAAAAGCAGCCACTTTCTTTACCAATATATCACAAGAAAGATCTCTAGGGAGCACATTAAATTCTTCTCCCTTGAAACATTTTGAGTGAGCCACCAACAGTTCAAATAACTCTTAACATGACTATCTTCCACGTGCCTGCTAATATGGCCCATTCATCAGTACTTAAAATATTCTGTTACTTTCATAACCCAAAGTATCAAAGTCCAAATTCCTCCAAAGAAACACATCATCAAGACTATCACAACCTTACCCCAGTCCCTGGTACCAACTTCTGTCTTAGTAAGAATTTGCATTGCTATAAAGACACACCATGACCATGGCAACTATTATAAAGAAAAAATAATAATTGCGTGACTTGCTTACAGTTTCAGAGGTTCAATTCATTGTTATTATGAAGTGGGGCATGATGACTGCAGGGAGACATGATGCTGCAGCTGAGTCCTAACACAATGATGCCAGGCAGAAGGAATTTAACTGGCTGTGACACAGAGGGAAGTTTAAGTAAAACAAACCTCAATGCCTTGGCTCCACAGTGACATACTTCCTTCAATAAGGTCACACTTCCTAATTGTATCACCCACTTTGAGGGCCAATTTATTTCAAACAACCACAACCACTGAAGCAAATAGATACTCTAAATAAGTCGACAGATTTTTTTGGCGACACCAGTGTATTTTTCTCCTGAAATCATAAAGTATCAGTTCACCTGAGTCAGAGTAATAAGGTTATTCCTCTTGTTATCTGAAGTAACCCCATGTTAACAACCAACTTTTTCTTTCTGTCTGTTTCCTAGATTGTACCTTACAGGACCTATTTCCCTACAGTTTCCCTGCTCACATTCTCCTTTACTCAATAGAAGGTGCATCTCTTTTCATGAGTCATAACATTAAGCCAATTAGATTGTAAATAAATCTGTCATAATATTATATTGTACCAGACTCCTGGGACTTTTTATGGTCTATGTGGTCCTAAATTCTGTCTGGATAACTAAGGATAATGGAAATAATTATATTAATGTTAAACCCACATTGATCCAGCTACTTCACTGGGTGATTTGGAAGTGACTTATTGGCCACGGAGACCTGTCATAATAAGTGCCATGAAGTGCCTAATTAGTTCTTAAAGTAACGAGAGCATCATGCAATGCAAAGTTGCAGGGGATAGCACATTGTTGTGATCATGACCTGCAAGCTTGGAATAGTCAACTAGGGTAGTTTGTTATAGTATTTAAGACTATGAACTCTTGAGGGCCCATGAAGTAGTTCAGCAATTAAAGTGCTTATTGCCAAGATTGACAACCTTAGTTGGATTCCAAGGATCCACAAGCTGGAAGTAGTTGAGAAACTCCTGCACGTTGTTCTGACCTCCATGTCACATGGCTTAGCTTACACACAAAAGAATAAATTAGAACGTAATAAAATTAAAAATTAAGAATATCAATTCTGAATCAGATGCTTTCATATTTATAAATTGACATTTATTATATTGAATTTTAAATTGCTATAAAAGCAATCATTACACCAAATCATCGTATATACATATTTATTCAACAAATATTTAACTATGTTCTAGGAAATAGTGGTAAAACAATGACAAAATTATGGATAATCAGAAAAGGAGGCAAAATAAGCAAACTGCTAGTGAGTTTATAGATACATTGATGGAATTTTATAGAAATGTTTTCCAAACTAAAGCATCAAGTGAAGGTTTTAACTAACTCAAAGGACTAATTAATGTTAGTTTTGGTAATGAACAGCTCCAAAACGTCTACATTTTACCAAACAAGGGCTTGTTTCTCCCTCTTCAGTTCTTAACCACACATGGCACCAGAGATTTGACTAAAGCAGGCACTGACAGAAACACAGAATATTAGATCATGCTTAGAATGTTGTGGGTAGGCCAAAAGAAGCCAGCCTTCAATCTCATGGCCTTACTTCACTAAAGGTAATAAGGGATTTAGAATGTTGCCCTGTGCCTGAAAGGGAAATGAAACAAGCTTGTCAAAATCACAGATTGCCTCTATCATAGGAACCAAATGAGATAAAATACCTGGCATGCTGCCTGGCATATAATAAACTTTCAATAAATGCTATCTATGACTAGCATGGGGATTATAATTTGTCAGAATATAATACACATTGACTGGATAGGTATTTATGAAGGGGAACATTTTGTTCTGTGTCAACCATTTTTACTGTAAGAACAGCAACACCACACTGTACATGCATTACTTTTTATTGTTTATGATGCTCTTAGGGAAAAATGATCCCATTTTAGTTTCCTTTTGACATACTATGATGTGGGTAGATAATATTCCTTCTTTCAGTACAATTGAAAATGCACATGTTGGTCATTTTGTAACATATAATAAAGGACCAAGACAGCATTTTAGTAGAAGAGATGACTCAGCCATTAGAAATTCTTGCTGTACTATCATGAGAGCCTAAGTTCAAATCCCAGAATCAGTATAACAAGCCACCCACATAAGAAATGCTTATTACTATACAAAAGCACGCACTTATATAAAAGAAATATTACTAGAACTCAAGACAGCCATCAAACCAAACACACTGATAGTGGGAGACTTCAACACTCCTCTTTCACCAATGGACAGGTCAATTAGACAGAAACCTAACAGAGAATTAAGAGACTTAATAGAGGTAATGAACCAAATGGACTTAACAGACATCTATAGAACATTCCACCCAAACAGGAAAGAATATACCTTCTTCTCTGCGGCTCATGGAACCTTTTCAAAAATTGACCACATACTCGGTAACAAAGCAAACTTCCACAGTTACAAAAACATATTAGTAACCACCTGCATCTTATCGGATCACCATGTATTAAAATTAGAATTCAGCAACTATGCTACCCCCAGAAAGCCCACAAACGCATGGAAACAGAACATTCAACTACTGAACCACAGCTGGGTCAAGGAAGAAATAAAGAAAGAAATTAAAGTCTTTCTTGAATTTAATGAAAATAAAGACACAACATACTCAAACTTATGGGACACTATGAAAGCGGTGCTAACAGGAAAATTCATAGCACTAAGTGCCCACTTAAAAAAAAAACGGAGAAAGCACACATTGGAGACTTAACAGCACACCTGAATGCTTTAGAAAAGAAAGAAGCAGACTCACCTAGGAGGAGTAGAAGACTGGAAATTATCAAACTGAGGGCAGAAATCAACAAAATAGAAACACAGAAAACAATCCAAAGAATCAATGAAACAAAAAGCTGGTTCTTGGAGAAAATCAACAAGATTGACAAACCCCTAGCCAAACTAATCAAACGGCAGAGAGAGAACACACAAATTAATAAGATCAGAAATGAAAAAGGGGACATAACCACAGACACAGAGGAAATTCAGAGAATCATTAGATCTTACTACAAAAGCCTGTATGCCACAAAATTGGAAAATGTAAAAGAAATGGTCACTTTTTTAGATAGGTACAATATACCAAAGTTAAACCAGGACCAGGTGAACAATCTAAACAGTCCTGTTAGTTACAAAGAATTGGAAACTGTTATCAGAAACCTCCCTACCAAAAAGAGCCAAGGACCTGATGGGTTCAATGCAGAATTCTACCAGAACTTCCAAGAAGACCTAATACCTATACTCCTTAAGGTATTTCATAATATAGAAACAGAACAGTCATTGCCATATTCCTTTTATGATGCTACAATTACCCTGATAACTAAACTACACAAAGACTCAACCAAGAAAGAGAATTACAGGCCAATCTCACTCATGAACATCGATGCAAAAATTCTCAATAAAATACTGGCAAACAGAATCCAAGAACACATTTGAAAAATTATCCACTATGATCAAGTAGGCTTCATCCCAGAGATGCAGAGCTGGTTCAACATACGAAAATCTATCAATGTAATCTATCATATAAATAAACTGAAGAATAAAAAACATATGATCATCTCATTAGATCCAGAAAAAGCATTTGACAAAATTCAGCACCCCTTTATGATAAAGGTCTTGGAGAGATTAGGGATACAGGGGTCATTCCTAAATATAATAAAGGCTATTTACAGCAAGCTGACAGCTAACATCAAATTAAATGGAGAGAAACTCAAGGCCATCCCACTAAATTCAGGAATGCGACAAGGCTGTCCACTCTCTCCTTATCTCTTCAATATAGTGCTTGAGGTTCTAGCAATAGCAATAAGACAAAACAAGGGGATCAAAGGGATTCGAATTGGAAAGGGAGAAGTTAAACTTTCGTTATTTGCAGATGATATGATAGTGTACATAAGCAACCCGAAAAACTCCACCAAAGAACTCCTACAGCTGATAAACTCCTTTAGTATCATGGCAGGATACAAGATCAACTCCAAAAAATCAGTCGCCCTCCTATATACAAAGGATAAGGAAGCAGAGAAAGAAATCAAAGAAGCGTCACCTTTCACGATAGCCACAAATAGCATAAAATATCTTGGGGTAACTCTAACCAAGGAAGTGAAAGACCTATTTGACAAGAACTTTAAGTCTTTGAAGAAAGAAATTGAAGAGGATACCAGAAAATGGAAGGATCTTCCTTGCTCTTGAATTGGGAGGATCAACATAGTAAAAATGGCAATACTACCAAAGGCAATCTATAGATTTAATGCAATCCCCTTAAAGATCCCATCAAAATTCTTCACACATCTTCAGAGGACAATAATCAACTTTATATGGAAGAACAAGAAACCCAGGATAGCCAAAACAATCCTATACAATAAAGGAACTTCTGGAGGCATTACCATCCCTGACTTCAAACTCTATTACAAAGCTACAGTATTGAAAACAGCGTGGTATTGGCATAAAAACAGAGAAGTCGACCAATGGAATCAAATAGAAGACCGAGATCTTAACCCACAAACCTATGAACACCTGAGTTTTGATAAAGGAGCTAAAAGCACACAATGGAAGAAAGAAAGCATCTTCAACAAATGGTGTTGGCATAACTGGATGTCAACCTGTAGAAGAATGAAAGTAGATCCGTGTCTATCACCATGCACAAAACTCAAGTCCAAATGGATTAAAGACCTCAATATCAATCTGAACACACTGAACCTGTTAGAGGAGAAAGTGGGAAGTACTCTACATTTGGGCACAAGAGACTGCTTCCTATGTATAGCCCCAGCAGCACAGACATTAAGGGCAACATTGAATAAATGGGACCTCCTGAAGCTGAGCAGCTTCTGTAAAGCAAAGGACACTCTCACTAAGACAAAAAGGCAGCCTGCTGACTGGGAAAAGATCTTCACCAACCCCCCAACAGACAAAGGTCTGATCTCCAAATATAAAAGGAACTCAAGAGACTAGACTTTAAAATGCTAATGAACCCAATTAAAAAACGGGGCACTGAACTGAACAGAGAATTCTCAACAGAAGAAGTCCGAATGGCCAAAAGACACTTAAGGGCATGCTCAACCTCCTTAGCAATCAGGGAAATGCAAATCAAAACAACATTGAGATACCATCTTATACCTGTCAGAATGGCTAAAATCAAAAACACCAATGATAGCCTTTGCTGGAGAGGATGTGGAGTAAGGGGTACACTCATCCATTGCTGGTGGGAATGCAAACTTGTGCAACCGCTTTGGAAAGCAGTGTGGAGGTTTCTCAGGAAATTCGGGATCAACCTACCCCGGACCCAGCAATCCCACTCTTGGGAATTTACCCAAGAGATGCCCAATCATATTACAAAAGCATTTGTTCAACTATGTTTATAGCAGCATTATTTGTAATAGCCAGAACCTGGAAACAACCTAGATGCCCTTCAGTGGAAGAATGGATGAAGAAAGTGTGGAATATATACATATTAGAGTACTACTCGGCGGTAAAAACCAAGGACATCTTGGATTTTGCATGCAAATGGATGGAAATAGAAAACACCATCCTGAGTGAGGTAACCCAGGCCCAAAAAGATGAACATGGGATGTACTCACTCATAATTGTTTTCTAGCCATAAGTAAAGGACATCGAGCCTATAATCAGTAAAAAATCCTAGAGAAGCTATATAAGAAGGTGAACCCAAAGAAAAACATATAGTTATCCTCCTGGATACTGGAAGTAGACAAAATTGCCGGACAAAAAATGGGAACATGGGGGTGGGGTGTGATGGGGGGAGGGGGGATGGGGAGAGAAATATGTGAAGTGGAGGATGGGAAGAGCTTGGGGGATTAGGATGGTTGGGATATAGGAAGGATGGATATGGGAACAAGGAATTATATATCTTAGCTAAGGGAGCCATTCTAGGGTTGGCAGAGACTTGACTCTAGAGGGGTTCCCAGGTGTCCAGGAAGACACTCCCAGCTAGTTCCTTGGGCAGCTGAGGAGAGGGTGCTAGAAATGTCCAGATCTTATTGCCATACTCATGAATATCTTGCATATCACCATAGAACCTTCACCTGTCATTGGATGGAGAAAATGACAGAGCCCCACGTAGGAGAACTGGACTGACCTCCCAAGGTTCTGATGAGGAGCAAAAGGAGGGAGATCATGAGCAAGGAAGTCAGGACCATGAGGAGTGCGTTTACCTATTGAGACTCTGGGACAGATCTAATGGGAGACCACCAAGTCCAGTTGTAATGGGACTGATGGAACAGGGGACCAAACCAGACTCTCTGAATGTGGCTGACAGTGGAGGAGGACTGAGAAACCAAGGACAACGGCAATGAGCATGAACTCTACAGCAGAGACAGGCTCACTGTGAGCCTTATCAGTTTGGTTGCTCACCTTCCTGGACTTAGAGGGAGCTGGGAGGACCTTGGACTTAACATAGTGAAGGGAACCCTGATGGCTCTTTGTCTTTGGAGAGGGTCGGAGTGGGGGTATGGGTGGAAAGGAGGGGAGTGAAGGGGGAGGAGGAGGGTAGGAGATGGAAATCTTTAATAAAAAAAGTTGAGGAAAAAAGAAGATATGCTTATTACTTACTTTCAAGTGACACAGTGTCTTCTCCTTACTTCTGTGCATGGACACTGGGATATAGACACACACACGCACACACACACATACACACACACACACACACACACACACACACACACACAAATAAATCTCGAAAAGTAAAAAATAAAATTAGAGAAAATTCAAGTGTCATTTCTGCTCTGTACTGTCCAAGGCACTAAAATATATAGAAAAAAAAGATTAAGCAGTGATACGTATATTTTATCCAAGAATTAAAAAGTCTCTAAATGCCTTCCTCATAGCAAAACAATCTTTGCTCTGTACATTCTAAATGTATGAATTATTTATAGACCTTTTTTCCATCTTGCAATTCCAGCTGCTGGGTCCAGTGATTGTTGCAGAAAAGGAACTCAAAGAACATTTGGGATTGGAAGGAGAATTCTTTTGAGATAGAGCTTAAAGCTATTTGTTAGACATAAATGTGTTTTAAATGTCTTTTCCATGAATGTAAGAGATCACGAATGTAAGTCTATGATTCTCGGCTACTAGGATTGAGTGGCTGTGCTATAGCGAGCTCTCCTAGGAGAACAAGAAAGTGCATGTATGCAGTTACTACACAAAGTGAGAGGATTGACCATCTATCGTGAGGAACCTTCAACTCTAATGTTTTCCCATGTTTTGACAGAGGCAGTTCATGAGAGGCACCAAGTTGGCCATAGGGAATAGGAAGCCTCCTTCTTGCAACCAAACCCGAGGGACTTTATTAACAATACATAACAAACTTCTTGAGAAAAGAGCCACGCCTCACCTCTCACCTTTTTCCATCTCCTCCCCTCCTCCTCCCTCTTCCCTCCCCTCCTCCTACCCCTTCCCTCTCCTCCCCTCCACCCATACCTCCCCTCCCTCCCTCTCCAGGCCAAGGAGCCATCAGGGTTCCCTACTCTATGTTAAGACTAAGATCCTCCCAACTCCCCCCAGGTCCAGGAAGGTGATCGACCAAGCTGAGAAGGCTCCCACAGAGCCCGTCCATGCAGAAGAATCAGAGCCCAGCGCCATTGTCCTTTGATTCTCAGTCAGCCCCCACTGTTGGCCACATTCAGAGAGACGGGTTTGGTAGCATGATCCATCAGTCCCATTCCAACTGGAGTTGGTGATCTCCCATTAGTTCTGTCCCACCGTCTCCATGAGTGAACGCACCCCTCACGTTCCTGACTTTCTCCCTCATGTTCTCGCTCCTTCTGCTCCTCATCAGGACCTTGGGAGCTCAGTCCAGTGCTCCAATGTGGGGCTCAGTCATTTTCTTCATCTATCGCCAGGTGGAGGTTCCCTCACGGTCCTGACTTTCTTTCTCATGTTCTCTCTCCTTCTGCTCCTCATCAGGACCTTGGGAGCTCAGTCCGGTGCTCCAATGTGGGGCTCTGTCATTTTCTTCATCTACCGCCAGGTGGAGGTTCTATGGTGATATGCAAGAAATTCATCAGTATGGCTATAGGAACTGGCCTTTTCAGGCTCCCTCTCCTCAGCTGCCCAAGGAACTAACTGGGGGCGTCTCCCTGGAAACCTGGGAACCCCTCTAGGGTCAAGTCTCTTGACAACCCTCAGGTGGCTCCCTAAATTATGATATATGCTTCCCTGCTCCCATATCCACCCTTCCGATATCCCAAGCATCCTATTCCTCCGAGCTCCCCCCATTCTCCCCTTCACGCTTTTTTCTCCCCATCTTCCCTTGGCCGCGTCTGGCCCAACCCTCAAGTTCCCAATTTTTGCCTGGCGATCGTGTCTACTTCCAGTATCCAGGAGGATTACTATATCTTTTTTGGAGGGTTCACCTTCTTATTGAGAACAGTTTTCTTATATTCGTCTAAGGGTGAATAAAAGTTTCCTTCTAAACATCAAACCAGAGTCTCTACATCTATCACAAGGAGTAAAGGGGAGAGGAGGTTAAAGCAAAGAGAACTTGGTGAATGTGCTCTCAAGAGTGTTAGTAGATGATAATGTACCACTATCGTCATCTTAGCAAGTATGTTTACTCTGAAAGCATACAAATAACCCATCATGTAGAACCTTAGAAAAAGAACATAGTCATTGTTACACAGAACATGTCCTGAATCTAGTGATGAGAATGTTTCACATCTCGTGGGATGGCTTAATACATTTGTCAGGAGAGGCATGGTGGAGCCAGCATGAGGTAATGGCCTCAGGATGTCACCCCTTAGCTTGTCCATAGTGCTGACAATATCCATTCTTCTTCCCTCAATTGTATTATATTTTATTCATTTTCCAGCTACATCTAATATGGTTACTGATTCTACCTTGACACTTGCTTATAACAGTCACTCACATGTCCAAATAAATTAAACCTTTTTTTAATTTATCATTAATCTTCTTATTTAGTTTCGGATACTGACCATTTCTGTCTAGACATGTCTATTGTTTAAAACTTGAGCTACTTAATATTCCACTGCATCCTTGATGTAAACATATGTTTTGATTGAACCATTTTTTTCATTTGGGACACAATCACTTGGTACCTAACATATGCCAAACATAATGTTAAAGGGTTGAGGTTACATCCCAGTGCCTTGTCTCCTTGTGTAAAATGGAGCAGAGCGTATCCAGGATTAGCTCTGTTGTGCTGCTTTCGATTCCCCAAGGTGATTAGTGCTTGGAAATTCAAAACTAAAAATGATTCATCGAAGCACTGAACTGAAATTAGTTTTTACCTTACTATCCTCTTTGGTGTACTTCCATATAAAACTCTCTCTTGTAATAGTAACTTGCCAGGCCAATGAAGATAGAAATAGCCAGTGAACTGAGAAGCCAACATATTTATTAATCCTGGGTTGGTTCTTTTATCCTTATATCTTTTGACAATTTACCCCCAGTTTCTTTCTTTGTAAAATTGCTATGAATTCATCATAGTTTCTATCTGAAAAAAATATATAGTTAAAGGAGAATATGTAGTACATGCAACAGATATTAAAAAATGGTAAAGTATTATTGTACAGAATTATGTGATCTTCTCTATACCTCAGATAGTAAACCTACTTTAAAAATCACAGTGAACAGCTATTTTGTAATTTATTATTTCTCCTGTTCTTTGCATTTGTAATCTTATTTCCTTCTTCTGATGGGTACCTATAAATTTTCTACTCAAGTATTTCTTTCCAATAGACTTTATATACACAAGAAAGTCTCAAAAATATATGGTTTGTTGCACCAGTCTGTGATATTTAAGTTGTATTGTAATATAAATACTCTTTTCATAACTTTTTTACTTTATCATATTTTAGGAAACAAACATTACCTCATATAGATACAGTTCAGCCTTTCTGAGCATGGCAGAGTATTAATCAAAGACATGAATTTTATTTCATTAATCTGCTCTATTATTGATAGGTTACAACTCTTTACTGCCACAGATGAAACAGAATCACTGTATGATACCATGTGTATGGTGTTTAGTGCCCCTGTGTAAGAGATGGCCCTATACATATGCTCAGTGGCCATATGCATACGAGCCCAATTGTATATTAAAATGTGAATAAACATATGAAAAAATTGCATGTGGGGTTGTGTAATGTGACTTCTTATTTTGCTTCCCCACAGCAGCACACAAAGGTCAGTATTTTAACATGTGTCCCAAGCAAATAGTGTTGTTTTTAACAATTATTTTTCTCTTTGATACCTTTGTGCATGCACAGTGTGCACAGCAGTTTTATCATCCTCCTAGTCTCCATGGTACTTTTACTAAGGCCCTTCATCCTACAGGCAGTCTTTGGGGTTCTGGTGGCTTGCTGCTTTCATTCTGATTTGGATTCACAGTTCACTGCTGAAATTTTCATTAGTCTAATCAATATTGAATGTGAGTCTTTAACAAGTACGTAGCCTTTACAGTTTTTACTCAGGCATGCAGAAAATCATTTGGTTATTTTTTCATTTGGACTGTATTTCCTTTTCTTACTATTTGGAAGGCATTAAAATTAATTATCCCTTAGCTATTAAATTGCTAATTATCTTCTCTGAGTCTAGTACTTGTCTGTGACTTTATTTATGCCATTTTGTGCATTTACCATTTATAATGAATTTTCAGATAAGAATCTGCAATCTGATCTTAACTCAAGTTCTGGGAGGTAACCAATGGCAAAGACAATATTGCATAATGCTTTAAGAGTCTCTTAGACACTTCCTCCCTCCAGGATCAGCAATGACCTGAAGGTACCATTTTATTGCCTGATACTGGGGTTTTTGTTAGTCTATGGCTATTGGGAAGAGCATGATCATCTCATCTTGCATAACTCCATTTAAATATATATATATATATATATATATATATATATATATATATATATATATGCATATGTATATAGGCATTTATATTATGTAAGTCCAAGCTAGCCATAACTTGTAAACCACGACAATGACCTGTCAGATAGGAAACCCGCAATGGTACAATAATGACACTTTTATTTTGGAAGTAGGTGACAACTGTCTAATTGGACAAAGGGGTTCTCAGTGGGAGGGAATTCATTCCTGCTACTGTAAATACAGTCAACTACCTGTTGACCTATAGGTCATAGAGGAGATCATACTTCTGCCAATTTCCTAACTCAGCAGTTTCTAACTGTATTCTAAACACTTATATCTATCTATCTATCTATCTATCTATCTATCTATCTATCTATCCATATATATATATATATATATATATATATATATATATATATATTTCTCAAACTACTTAAAAATACTCCATTTTGCAGAAGTCTGAGGCTATTGCAGATAACCAGAGCTTGTCAAAATGCAGAGAAGGTTTGACTGTGTACTTCCTATCTTCAACTGGAATATATACAGTGCAATCTCTGCCCTAAAGCTCCACCCTAAACATATACATATAGGAGCAAGGCTTAATGGATTCAGTGGTGTGTGTGTGTGTGTGTGTGTGTGTGTGTGTGTGTTACTAATTTGATAGGCAGTGATAGGAGGACATGGGAGGAGTTGGAGGGGCAAGGGAAAGAGTGCAAATAAAATAAACACAGTACTCATATATCAAATTCTCTAAAACATCAAAATATTAAAAGAAAGCAAATAGGTTTGAAATACAAAATTCTATCAATATTCATTTTATACCCTATTATATAGCGTTCTTAACTATGTTATGTTAGAATCATAATAATACCCCCCATGAAATACTTAATATTTCTGTCCTTCCCACTCTGAAAGCAAGTGAACCTTTGCTTCATCCTGGGATGAGATGAGGTGCTGAGGCCATTCTCTTTACCACATTTCAGCTCTACTTCTGGCTGGGCAAAGACATAAGCAGATGGTATGCACAAAGAAAATGCACTTATTTTTCCCATTTATCAGTAAAATTCTACTCTTTAATTTGATTAATTAACTGCAATTTAATTTTTATTTCAAAAATGTTTTAAGAATATCCAGACCGCAATTCTTAATATTTTTATATGTCTTACCAATTGTGCAGATAAACAGCTTTTAATTGGAAGGTAATCAGTTGGGCTCTTATCAGCAGATCAGTCAGTAGTTACCTCTTTTCAAAACAGAGATGCCTCTGATTGTGACCAGTGGGTGTACCTGAAGGTTTTGCCTACTTTGGGACCCCCTTTTTTTCTACTGTGTTGCCCCATGCAGTCATAATATAAGAGGAAACACTATGTTTGTTTGATATCCCTGGGAGACCTGCCCTTTTCTGATGGGAAATGGAGCAGTGGATCAGGGTCAAAAAAGAGGTAGAAGTAGGAAAGAACTTGAAGGAGAAGAGGGAATTATGGTCAGGGTATGATATACTAGAGAAGAAAATATTAAAAAGAAGAGATATGCTAAACTTTACAGTGGATGGTGCACTCTGGTAGCACAGATCTTTGAACTAGAGTAATAAAGGCTCATGTTTCAATTCTGGTTCATGTCTTCATTATTCTAGAGAGTTCTTCAGTTTCAATTTCCGCACCTATCAAACACCTACTGAATAGTTAAAATATTTATGAGAATTACACTGGGTGTTATTTATTTATTAATTTCCCTTACAGGAGATATTTGACCTTTTCAATTATTTCACAGCAAGTATTACAGTGACAAACACAGAACAGGTTTGTAGCATTTTATTTATTTATTTATATTATAAGGGGGTCAGATATTTCATTTCTCTAAAAACTACTTTCAGCATTTTTGTTTGATAAAATTCTGGCTAAACTTCAAAATACATACTCAGAGATATTTAACATTCTTTGCATTCTTAATTTTCTCATAGATGAGTTACAATGTCATGTTGCTATAATCTTGTTCTTGATCATAAAGGAGGTGTCATATATGATCTCTCTTGAAGCATAGACATTAAAATAAGCCTGTCATATGTTCTGAGTCACCATTGCCCCAGCACATCTTGAAGGCAGGACATATTGCAGGTTGAAGGTTTTGTGGCTGTGTTGGTGCTCCAGTACCACCACTGGCAGCCTTCTATGGTTACAGAAGATGGATAGGTCAGGTTCTGTGGCCTCTATAGTAGGAGTTCTTGCTGTCGTCACTCTCGTAGATTCCTGGGAGTTTTCACTGCACTAGTTTTCTATAATGCTCTCCAAATACCCTCTAATTCCAGTCTCTCCCCTTACTCTCTCCTTTCATCCCTTCCCCACCATCTGATCCCTTCTGTTTCATCCCCACCTGCCCCCAATGCACCTGCAAAATTTACTTTATTTCCCTTGATCTTTTATGTGTTTCTTTGGTTTGAACACCACATACATCACTACGACCTACATGCTAAGTTTGAATATGAATTCTATACCTCACTTGAGTCACTTGATAATATTTCTTATACCATAAATATTTAACATTCATTATCAATACCAATATTATTAAAATAAATGTATTTAATTTACTCAATTGAAAGAGCTACGTAAAATATTGAACTTTATTTTATGAGAAAATCAGAAGTAAATTGAATATAGTATAATAAATTATTTTGTGGAAAGTCTTGATTTGCAAAATAATTGAAACAAAAATTCACATACCATCACCTTTATCCTGAATCTGCACCTTGGGATACATCTGTCATAAGACCATTTATTGTATTTGAGCATCTGTAAAAAAAGAAGCAAAGCTGTATTCTCTGACCATAGATAATGTATAGTGTGCAACCAAGCGAGATCTGGTAGTCTGGTTGGCTGTGAGGGTTTTAAGATTGGGAGGCTGCTGTGGGGTAAGCCTAATTCCACTTTTGTGTTTATGATAGCACATATCAATAGCTCTCCATGTTGTTTCTGCTCATTTCCACCTCATCTATCCAAGGTTATCTTGTACTTTTCAGAGCCCTGATCCTCCTGCTCCTGGCTTAATGACTGTTTCAAGTAGAGAGTGAGCTGTGAATGTGAAGGTCTGTCAGTCACTAAAAGCCTGCGAATTAATGTTTCCTGCCCTACCTGTCAGACAGCATACTTTTATCACAAAATAACTTATCCTTATGGAAAGGCTAACCTGTCACTAATGTGCCCTGCTTCATTGACCTGGTACCCCATCATCAGACCTGCAGAGAAAAGGGCCCTATCAGTTTCAGGTGAGGCATTTTGGTTTCCCGTGGCAAGCCAGGCTTTTGCCAAGCCAGATGATGTTTAGAAAGGTAGATTCTTGGATTAAAAAAAATTTTGTGTGTGTGTGTGTGTGTGTGTGTGTGTGTGTGTGTGTGTGTGTGTGTTTGCATGTTCATGCATACCATTCTTACTTTTGTGTATATACTTTTCGTGTGATATTTGAGGGTGCATGAGCTCATATCCATGAACAGATGCTCATATGGAGGGCAAAGAAAGAAACCAGATGTCTTTCTTTCTTTGTCTCTTACCTCAAGAAAGGCTTTCTCATTGAACTGGACGCTTGCCATTTTGACTAGGCTGGATGACCAAAGAGGTTGGGATTAGCCAGTCACTGACCCATAACTCTAGGATTAGAGATACTTGCAGTCATACCTGATGTTTTTTTATAGGTGCCAGGGAATCAAAATGCAGATCTTATGCTTCCAAGCATTCATTCTTACACACTAAGCCGACTCCTGCTCCATGGCTGCTTTAATTTAAAAATGAAGCAGATTATTTTTTTTTAACCAAAGAATATCCCTTTACAAACTTATACTAATCAACTTAATCTCTCCATTCCTCTCATTCATCTCTTTATTCAGCTTCACTTTGGTGTCCTAAGATTCATACATTCTCCCTGATATCCAGTCTGCCTGGAAGTCCAGGGGGAAGTCGGCCCCGAGTTCACTGCACCATTACATCTGCTTTTTAGGGATGTCTCACTAATCATTTACACCCTCAGTTATTACTGCAGTTTACAGCAGGGTGAGATTTTTGTGCTGTTACAAAGGTATTTGCTACAAATCACTGACCATGGTTACGATTGTTTCAAAAGGCATTGACTTGGGATATTGCTATTGTTCCTAGTCCTGTAAACTCCTGTTGAACTGAGTAAAGCTTCTAAGCTATGTCCTATCAACCACACAGTCCAACCTCACAGCTTTTGTGCTTCTTGATGGGGGGTGGGCAACAACACAGATAAAGGTGAAATGCTTCAACAGTTTTATTTCTCCCATTTTAGTGTCTGTGGACTCAGGCAAAGAGAAATTTGTCTAGACACAAAGGAGAAAGGCCAAAGAGCTGTAGAAAAGTCACTCTGGCATGGTTCACTCCAACGGAAAAAGTTTCTCACCTCGTCTGCTTTTACTAATAATGTTAAATGAATACTGGTTGCTGCTGCTTATCAGGAAGCTGCTGATCTGACCTGCAGCAGACTTACCAGAGATGTTGATCCACTTACAAGAACTGAACATGCGTTCTAAATCTTAGTTCATAAAATTCAACCAGAAAGACCTTTTAGACTTAAATTTTATGAGTTTTTGTTATTATGAATCATGGTGGGTTTCTAAAAGACATTTCTATTTAGGTTAATCATGTATAATTACAAGATCCACATTTCCTTACCTTTCTTCTTACCCATCATGTTTCTTTTCTGTTTCCCCAAACAATCTCTACTCTCCTTTTATGTTATATATACAACATGCAATTTTATGAACCTATATAAAAGGAGGGTCCACAAATGAGAGAAAACATGATATCTGTCTTTTTAAGTTTGACTTATTGTGCATATAATGGTAATTTCCATTTGTATCCATTTCCCTTCTAACAACATAATTTCATTCCTTTGTATGGCTGAATAAAACTCCATTGTGTATACTACCACAGTTTATGAATTTATTTTTTGAGAGAAATCTCTGTTGCCTGTTGTGTGTAATAAGCATAGATGTATAAGTATCTCAGGATGTGTTGATGTATACTAGGCCATGATATAGCTTAGCTATGCCAATGGCCATTTCCAGGCTCTATCAGTTATATGTTTCAGAGCCTCCATATTGGTTACTGATTGACCTAATTTACTTTCCCACTAGAAAAGTACCAGTGTTCCCTGGAGTCAAGGAATGGTTCAGAATGTAAAGGATCTTACTCTGAAAGCCAGATGATCTGCATTCAATCTAGAACTCAGGTAAGCATTCAGTGATAGCATCGACTCCACAGCTGTCGCCAGAGTTTCACAGATGTGCTGTAGCATGTGAGAGCATCTCTCCCTAACATCTTTCACATGCACAACCCATCCACAATGAAAATTTTAAAATGAAGCTAATAAAGGGTTTCTTATTTCCTGAGTTGTCAGCAATATTCATTCTTACCCGATTTTTAATGAGAAACATTCTGGCTAGAGTGTGATGGAACTTCTATGTAGTTGTCATTTTCACTGCCCCAACAGTTAAACAAGATTGTCATTTTTAATGCATTCATCATTCACATGAATGCATTATTTTATCTGTCTATATATTTCATTAGTCTATTTACTAATTAGATTAATTTTTTCTATATATTTATTAACTTTGATACTTTTTTGTTTGTGCATATATGAATTAAAGCATGATCATTCATTACTGGCCAATGAAGGGGATAATTTGTATAAAAGGCTAATTCTGAAAAATACTGACTTACTCTATATTAGACAACCTATAAGGAAACTTATGCTTTATCCTATTGCTCAAAAATTTTAAGGTCAAGCTTCTGACCTTAAATACAGGTGACATATTGGTCAGTAATTGTAATAAAGCAAATTGGACATATGAAATAATGTAGGAAGAACATAATATTATTTTAAAGATATTCTATCTGGCTGCAGTTCTTAATATTGTCTATATGTATAGAATAACTTGTGACTGAAAATTTGATAATGGCTACCCTAAGTCAGTTTATTTGTATTATGGGTATATTTTACTGACATATTTTTTATTTTTTAATTTTTTTATTTTACATACCAATTCTAGATACCCCTTCCCTTCTCTCACCTCCCCCACCTAACTCCCATCACAGCCCCTGTCCACTCCTCAGAGAGGGTAAGGCCTCCCTTGGGGAGTCAACTAAGTTTAGCATATCAAACTGACGCAGGACCTAACCCCTCTCCCATGTATCAGTGCTGAGCAAGGTATTCCCCTAGAGGGAATGGGCTCCAAAAAGGTCAGTTCATGCACCTGGGAAAAGCTCTGGTCCCAATGTCAGCCTCCCCCAAAAGGTCAAGCTACATGACTATCACGCACATTCAGAAGGCCTAGTTTAGTCCAATATAGGTTTCCCAGTTGTCAGTCCAGAGTCTTTGAGATACCACTAGATCCAGTAAACTGTCTGAGTGGGTGTCCCCATCATGCTCTTGATTCCCTCTTGTTCATATGATCCCTCTTTCCTATCTGCAAGTGAACTCCAAGAGCTCAGCCCAGTTCCTGGCTGTGGACCACTGCATCTTCTTCCATCAGTTACTGGATGTAGGTTTTATGATGACAATTAGGGTGGTCACTATCTGATTAAAGGGGAATGCCCTTTCAGACACCTTCTCCACTATTGCTAGTACTCTTAGCTGGGATTATCCTGTGGGTTCCTGAGGATTTCTTTAGTACTTGGTTTCTCCCTAACCCCACAATGGCTCGCTCTATCAGGATATCTCTTTCACTGTTCTCCCTCTCTGCCCTATTCCCAACTTGGCCATTTTAATCCCTCATGTTCCCATTCACCATCCCCTTCCTTCTACCCAGTATCCTACTTTACCTAGGAGATTTCGACTATTTCTCTTTCCTGGGGCCCTCCATGTGTGTTTGTCTTAGGGGTCTCCTTTTTTACCTAGCATTTTTGGGGTTGTGGATTTTAGACCAGGTATTCTTTTCTTTATTCCTATGTGTAAGTACATACCATGTTTGTTTCTTTGGGTCTGGATTACCTCACTCAGGACATTTTTTTCTAATTCCATCAGTTTGCTTGCAAAGTTCAAGATGTCATTGTTCTTTAATGATGAGCATTACTCCGTTGTGTAAATGTACCACATTTTCTTTATCCATTCAGAGAAAGTGGGAAGTATCCTTGAATGCATTGCCAAGGAGACTACTTCCTGAATATAACACTAGTAACACAGACACTGAAATCCACAATTAATAAATGGGACCTCCTGAAAGTGAAAAGCTTCTGTAACGCAAAGGACATTGTCAATAAGACAAAACAGCAACTCACAGAATGGGAAAAGCTCTTCACCAACTCCACATCTGACAGAGGGGGGATCTCTAAAATATATAAAGAACTCAAGAAATAGACATCAAAATATCAAATAATCCCATTTGGACACTGCACATTGTAATGCAATAAAGCATGAATCAGATTTATGTTCTTGAATGCCAATCATGCATCTACACAGACACAAATGATTTTAACCCTAATCTGGTAACCATTAGGTGTTGTGGGGTTCCCCTCTATATGCTGTGAATATGTTTTATTGCCATTGGTTAATTAAGATGCCTCTTTGGCCTATGGCAGGACAGAATATAGCTTGGTGAGAAAATTAAACCGAATACAGAGAGAATGAAGGTGGAATGAGGCAGTTATCAGCAGCCACCAAGGAAGCAAGATATGAGATAACAAGCCATGAGCCTTGTGGTAAAATATAAAATAATAGAAATGGGTTAATTTAAGAAAAGAGTTAATAAAGAAGAAGACTGAGCTGATAGGCCAAAGTAATTAATATTAAGCCTCAGAGTGGTTATTTCATAAGTGGTTTTGGGAACAGGTGGGTTGAGAAAAACTGGTCCATGGGAGCAGCAGAAAAGAGAATTCTTCTAGCTACAATTAAGCAAAGAAAAAAATCTTTAGAAAATATAATCATATGGCTTTTTCCAGTTTCTTTCTATTACTAATAATGATGCTATGAACATAGTTGAGCAAATATTCATGTGGTATCATTGTACATCCTTTGGTTATATGCCAAGGAGTGGTATTGCTAGACCTTGAGGTATGGTGATTCAGTTTTCTGAGAAACTACCATATTGATTTCTATTTTTTTTCTCATTTTTTTTATTCAAGATTTCCATCTCCTTCCCCTTCCCTCCTCTCCCTTCCACCCATACTCCCACTCCACCCCTCTCCAAAGACAAAGGGCCATCAGGGTTCCCTTCACTATGTTAAGTCCAAGGTCCTCCCAGCTCCCCCTAAGTCCAGGAAGGTGAGCAACCGAACTGACAAGGCTCACAGTGAGCCCGTCCATGCCGTAGAGTTCATGTTCATTGCCATTGTCCTTGGTTTCTCAGTCCCCCTCCACCATCAGCCACACTCAGAGAGTCCGGTTTGGTCCCCTGTTCCATCAGTCCCATTCCGACTGGACTTGGTGGTCTCCCGTTAGATCTGTTCCACCTTCTCAATGGGTAAAAGCACTCCTCGCGGTCCTGGCTTCCTTGCTCATGATCTCCCACCTTTTGCTCCTCATCAGGACCTTGAGAACTCAGTCCGGTGCTCCTATGTGGGGCTCTGTCATTTTCTCCATCCAATGCCAGGTGAAGGTTCTATGGTGATATGCAAGATATTCATGAGTATGACAATAGGATCTGTACATTTCTGGCACCCTCTCCTCAGCTGCCCTAGGAACTAGCTGGGGTCGTCTTCCTGGACACCTGGGAACCCCTCTAGAGTCAAGTCTCTGCCAACCCTAGAATGGCTCCCTTAACTAAGATATATAATTCCTTATTCCCATATCCACCCTTCCTATACCCCAACCATCCTATTCCCCCAAGCTCTACCCATCCTCTACTTCACCCTTTTCTCTCTCCATACCCCCATCCCCCCATCCCACCCCACCCCCATGTTCCCATTTTTTGTCCGGCAATCTTGTCTACTTCCAATAACCAGGAGAAAAAATGAAAGTAGATCCGGGTCTATCACCATGCACAAAACTCAAGTCCAAATGGATTAAAGACCTCAATATCAATCTGAACACACTGAGCTTGATAGAGGAGGAAGTGGGAAGTACTCTACAACATTTGGGCACAGGAGACTGCTTCCTACGTATAGCCCCAGCAGCACAGACATTAAGGGCAACATTGAATAAATGGGACCTCCTGAAGCTGAGCAGCTTCTGTAAAGCAAAGGACACTGTCACTAAGATAAAAAGGCAGCCTACTGACTGGGAAAAGATCTTCACCAACCCCGAAACAGACAAAGGCCTGATCTCCAAAATATATAAGGAACTCAAGAGACTAGACTTTAAAATGCTAATTAACCCAATTAAAAAATGGGGCACTGAACTGAACAGAGAATTCTCAACAGAAGAAGTCCAAATGGCCAAAATACATTTAAGGGCATGCTCAACCTCCTTAGCAATCAGGGAAATGCAAATCAAAACAACGCTGAGATACCATCTTACACCTGTCAGAATGGCTAAAATCAAAAACACCAATGATAGCCTTTGCTGGAGAGGATGTGGAGTAAGGGGTACACTCATCCATTGCTGGTGGGAATGCAAACTTGTGCAACCACTTTGGAAAGCAGTGTGGCGGTTTCTCAGGAAATTCGGGATCAACCTACCCCAGGATCCAGCAATTCCACTATTGGGAATTTACCCAAGAGATGCCCAATCATATTACAAAAGCATTTGTTCAACTATGTTTATAGCAGCATTATTTGTAATAGCCAGAACCTGGAAACAACCTAGATGCCCTTCAGTGCAAGAATGGATGAAGAAAGTGTGGAATATATACATATTAGAGTACTACTCGGCGGTAAAAAACAATGACATCTTGGATTTTGCATGCAAATGGATGGAAATAGAAAACACCATCCTGAGCGAGGTAACCCAGGCCCAAAAAGAGGAACATGGGATGTACTCACTCATAATTGGTTTCTAGCCACAAATAAAGGACATCGAGCCTATAATTCGTAAAAAATCCTAGAGTAGCTATATAAGAAGGTGAACCCACAGAAAACCATATTGATTTCTAATGTGATCATACAAGTTTGCATTCCCACTGAAGTGGTTCTGAGCTCTGGAAACAAAAGCTATCAGTGTTCCTCTGGTTTTGCTTTATTAGCAACCTTAGCTGTAATTGAGAAAATGGCTGCTCTAGCTTGGTAGACTTGAGACCCTCAGAGACCTAGCACATTTGCTAGTGCACACCCCCTTTCCTAGATCCTTTGGCTGCACACACAAGCTGACCTGTCTGGATTCTCACGGGGAGCCACCATGTCCTTCCACTTTGGTGGCAAATAATATTGGATGGCTTGAAATTATTCCCTCCTGAGCTCACAGAACCATCAAGCAGATGATCCAGGAGCAATGGATCTGTTCTTTCACATTTTCTACTTTAGTTGAACGTGTTTTTTTTCTAATTAAAGAAATCACATGGTGATTATATTTGAAATGCAAACAATTTTAACAAGAAAACTGTGAAGAAAAATATACATAAACCCTACCCTTTTATCATTGTGTAAAATTATCTGTGTGCTTATAAAACAGGAATGCACAAAATAAATGTTAAATCATTTGATTGCATGAGAGTAGTGTTTTACACTTAATCAATGCTCAGTAAATATTTTGTCCATATATATTTACACATATACATATATATATACATATACATATAAACATATTTATATCATTACTTTTAACTTATTTTTCTACAAAATTCGTAAATCCTTTTATTGCCCTTCCTAGAAACTTTACATATCTTACAAATGTATTATAACAAGCCTGATTTACCCAGGCTTATTCAATTAATTTTTAACTGAATATTTCATGATGCTTGTAATTTGGCAATATTGTACTATCTTTATTTCTTATACTAAATTTCTCTAGTAGGATTATTATAGTAAAGGACCTCTGTTATTCAAATTTGTGGTATGTGATCAAATTATCCTTCATACACAGTGCTTATTTTAATGCCTCCACCAGAATAAATTGAGTTCTTTAGTAGTTTTGTTTTTCCACATCTATCACAGCAAGGATGTCTCATGGTTAAAAAATAAGTGGATGTTTAGAGCAATACTTTTCTTTTCAATTTACCTCCTAAAGATCTGGATATATAGCTCAGTCAGTAAAATGCCTGCTATGTGAGCAGAGCACCAGGAGTTGACTTATGATTTTCACAACACATATAAATGCCAGACATGATCATGTGTGTCTATAAGAGCAGTAATGGGAAAAGAAAGAAAGGCAGATTCCTGGAGTTTTCTGAACAGCCAGTCTAGCCAGTTAGTGAGCTGTGAGCTCAATGAGAAACTGTCATATAAGAATAGAAGAAAAGGTGGGGAGGAATAGTGACAGATAATTAACATCAGCTCTGGCTTCTACAGCCACATATGCACACATACTTCCTCTCTCTCTCTCTCTCTCTCTCTCTCTCTCTCTCTCTCTCTCTCTCTCTCTCTCTCTCTTATCTTGCATGTAATTGGGCCTGATGATGTAGCTAAAGGGTAGAAAGACTACTTTCCTATGATGTGCAAGTCCCTAGGTTCCAACCCAGCAACCAATCCCTGCTACCCCTAAAAAAGAAAATCAATATACCTATTTAAGACAATGATCAAGAAACTTCTATAGGAAGCTGGCATATTTCTCAGGTTCTGCTAGTATCTACTTTGATTCTAATGAGTTAAAAATCAAAATCTGTAGCTACTTACAGAAGTCATATTTTTTTTCTAAATTGTGAACATCTCTACTGTGATGTTTACATTTAATTAACTGTATATGTGAAGGAAATGGGTTCTATGGTAAGGAAGGAGTGTAACACTTTTTAAGAAAGTCAAGTTTTGTCATTATGTGAATTAGATGATGGACTGAATTTTTTTTTCTCTCATGGTTTATTTTTTTTTATATTTAAAAATTTCCATCCCCTCCTCCTCCCCCTTCCCTCCCCTCCTTCTCCCCCTTCCCTCCCCTCCCCTCCACCCCTACCTCCCCTCCCTCCCTCTCAAGGCCAAGGAGCCATCAGGGTTCCCCACTCTATGCTAAGACCAAGGTCCTCCCAACTCCCCCCAGGTCCAGGAAGGTGATCGACCAAGCTGAGAAGGCTCCCACAGAGCCCGTCCATGCAGAAGAATCAGAGCCCAGCGCCATTGTCCTTTGCTTCTCAGTCAGCCCCCGCTGTTGGCCACATTCAGAGAGACGGGTTTGGTCGCATGATCCATCAGTCCCATTCCAACTGGAGTTGGTGATCTCCCATTAGTTCTGTCCCACCTTCTCCATGAGTGAACGCACCCCTCTCGTTCCTGACTTTCTCCCTCATGTTCTTGCTCCTTCTGCTCCTCATCAGGACCTTGGGAGCTCAGTCCAGTGCTCCAATGTGGGGCTCAGTCACCTTCCCCATCCGTCGCCAGCTGGAGGTTCCCTCACGGTCCTGACTTTCTTTATCATGTTCTCTCTCCTTCTGCTCCTCACCAGGACCTTGGGAGCTCAGTCTGGTGCTCCAATGTGGGGCTCTGTCATTTTCTTCATCTATCGTCAGGTGGAGGTTCTATGGTGATATGCAAGAAATTCATCAGTATGGCTATAGGAACTGGCCTTTTCAGGCTCCCTCTCCTCAGCTGCCCAAGGAACTAACTGGGGGCGTCTCCCTGGAAACCTGGGAACCCCTCTAGGGTCAAGTCTCTTGACAACCCTCAGGTAGCTCCTTAAATTAAGATATATGCTTCCCTGATCCCATATCAACCCTTCCTATATCCCAAGCACCCCATTCCTCCGAGCTCCCCCTATTCTCTCCTTCCCACTTTTCTCTCCCCATCTTCCCTTGGCCCAGTCTCGCCCAACCCTCAAGTTCCCAATTTTGCCTGGCTATCGTGTCTACTTCCAATATCCAGGAGGATTACTATATCTTTTTTTGGGAGTTCACCTTCTTAATATCTTCTCAAGGATCCCAAATTTATAGGCTCGATGTCCTTTAATTATGGCTAGAAACCGATTATGAGTGAGTACATCCCATGTTCATCTTTTTGGGTCTGGGTTACCTCACTCAGAATAGTGTTTTCTATTTCCATCCATTTGCATGCAAAATTCAAGATGTCATTGTTTTTTACCGCTGAGTAGTATTCTAGCATGTATATATTCCACAGTTTCTTCATCCATTCTTCCACTGAAGGGCATCTAGGTTGTTTCCAGGATCAGGCTATTACAAATAATGCTGCTATGAACATAGATGAGCATATGCTTTTGTTGTATGATTGGGCATCTCTTGGGTAGATTCCCAATAGTGGAATTGCTGGGTCCTGGGGTAGGTTGATCCCGAATTTCCTGAGAAACCGCCACACTGCTTCCAAAGTGGTTGCACAAGTGTGCATTCCCAACAGCAATGGATGAGTGTACCCCTTACCCCACAACCTCTCCAGCAAAGGTTATTATTGGTGTTTTGGATTTTAGCCAATCTGACAGGTGTAAGATGATATCTCAAAGTTGTTTTGATTTGCATTTCCCTGATAGCTAGGGAGGTTGAGCATGACCTTAAGTGTCTTTTGGCCATTCGAACTTCTTCTGTTGAGAATTCTCTGTTCAGTTCAGCGCCGCATTTTTTAATTGGGTTAATTGGCATTTTACCGTCTAGTCTCTTGAGTTCCTTATATATTTTAGAGATCAGACCTTTGTCAGTTGCAGGGTTGGTGAAGATCTTTTCCCAGTCAGTAGGCTGCCTTTGTGTCTTAGTGACAATGTCCTGTGCTTTACAGAAGCTGCTCAACTTCAGGAGGTCCCATTTATTCAATGTTGCCCTTAAAGTCTGTGCAGCTGGGGTTATGCGTAGGAAATGGTTCCCTGTGCCCATTTGTTGTAGATTACTTCCCACTTTCTCCTCTATCAAGCTCAATGTGTTCAAATTAATATTGAGGTCTTTAATCCATTTGGACTTGAGTTTTGTGCATGGTGATAGATATGGATCTACTTTCATTCTTCTACAGGTTGACATCCAGTTATGCCAGCACCATTTGTTGAAGATGCCCTCTTTCTTCCATTGTGTACTTTTGGCTCCTTTATTAAAAATCAGGTGTTTGTAGGTTTGTGGTTTAAGATCAGGGTCTTCCATACGATTCCATTGGTCAACTTCTCTGTTTTTATGCCAGTACCAAGCTGTTTTCAATACTGTAGCTTTGTAATAGAGTTTGAAGTCAGGGATGGTAATGCCTCCAGAAGTACCTTTATTGTATAAGATTTTTTTGGCTATCCTGGGTTTCTTGTTTTTCCATATAAAGTTGATTATTGTCCTCTCAATCTCTGTGAAGAATTTTAATGGGACCTTGATTGGGATTGCATTGAATCTATAGATTGCTTTTGGTAGAATTGCCATTTTTACTATGTTGATCCTCCCAATCCACGAGCAGGGGAGATCCTTCCATTTTCTGGTATCCTCTTCAATTTCTTTCTTCAAAGACTTAAAGTTCTTGTCAAATAAATCCTTCACTTCTTTGGTTAGAGATACTCCCAGATATCTTATGCTATTTGTGTCTATTGTGAAAGGTGATACTTCTCTGATTTCCCTCTCTGCTTCCTTATCCTTTGTGTATAGGAGGGCGACTGATTTTTTGGAGTTGATCTTGTAACCTGCCATGTTACTGAGGGAGTTTATCAGCTGTAGGAGTTCTTTGGTGGAGTTTTTGGGGTCGCTTATGTATACTATTATATCATCTGCAAATAATGAAAGTTTAACTTCTTCCTTTCCAAATTGAATCCCCTTGATTCCCTTATGTTGTCTTATTGCTATTGCTAGAACTTCAAGCACTATATTGAAGAGATAAGGAGAGAGTGGACAGCCATGTCGTGTTCCTGAATTTAGTGGGATAGCCTTGAGTTTCTCTCCATTTAATTTGATGTTAGCTGTCGGCTTGCTGTAAATAGCTTTTATTATATTTAGGAATGACCCTTGTATCCCTTATCTCTCCAAAACCTTTATCATAAAAGGGTGCTGAATTTTGTCAAATGCTTTTTCAGCATCTAATGAGATGACCATATGGTTTTTTTCCTTCAGTTTCTTTATATGATGGATTATATTGATAGATTTTCGTATGTTGAACCAGCCCTGCATCTCTGGGATGAAGCCTACTTGATCGTAATGGATAATTTTTCTAATGTGTTCTTGGATTCGGTTTGCCAGTATTTTATTGAGAATTTTTGCGTCAATGTTCATGAGTGAGATTGGCCTGTAATTCTCTTTCTTGGTTGAGTCTTTGTGTGGTTTAGTTATCAGGGTAACTGTAGCTTCATAGAAGGAATTTGGCAGTGACTCTTGTGTTTCTATATTATGAAATACCTTAAGGAGTATAGGTATTAGGTCTTCTTGGAAGTTCTGGTAGAATTCCGCATTGAAACCATCTGGTCCTGGGCTCTTTTTGGTAGGGAGGTTTCTGATAACAGTTTCTAATTCTTCGCGACTAACAGGACGATTTAGAGCATTTACCTGGTCCTGATTTAACTTTGGTATATGGTATTTATCTAAAAAACTGTCCATTTCTTTTACATTTTCCAATTTTGTGGCATACAGGCTTTTCTAGTAAGATCTAATGATTCTCTGAATTTCCTCTGTGTCTGTGGTTATGTCCCCCTTTTCATTTCTGATCTTATTAATTTGCGTGTTCTCCCTCTGCCGTTTGATTAGTTTGGCTAAGGGTTTGTCAATCTTGTTGATTTTCTCCAAGAACCAGCTTCTTGTTTCATTGATTCTTTGGATTGTTTTCTGTGTTTCTATTTTGTTGATTTCTGCCCTCAGTTTGATTATTTCCAGTCTTCTACTTCTCCTAGGTGAGTCTGCTTCTTTTTTTTTTCCAGAGCTTTCAGGTGTGCTGTTAAGTCACCAATGAGTGCTTTCTCCGTTTTCTTTAAGTGGGCACTTAGTGCTATGAACTTTCCTCTTAGCACTGCTTTCATTGTGTCCCATAGGTTTGAGTATGTTGTGTCTTTGTTTTCATTAAATTCAAGAAAGACTTTAATTTCTTTCTTTATTTCTTCCTTGACCCAGGTGTGGGTCAGTAGTTGACTGTTCAGTTTCCATGAGTTTGTGGGCTTTCTGGGGGGTAGCATTGTTGTTGAATTCTAATTTTAATCCATGGTGATCCGATAAGACACAGGTGGTTACTAATATTTTTATGTAACTGTGGAAATTTGCTTTGTTACCAAGTGTATGGTCAATTTTCGAAAAGGTTCCATGAGCCGCAGAGAAGAAGGTATATTCTTTCCTATTTGGGTGGAATGTTCTATAGATGTCTGTTAAGTCCATTTGGTTCATTACCTCCATTAAGTCTTTCAATTCTCTGTTAGGTTTCTGTCTGATTGACCTGTCCATTGGTGAGAGAGGAGTGTTGAAGTCTCCAACTATTAGTGTGTGTGGTTTGATGGCTGCCTTGAGTTCTAGAAGTGTTTCTTTTACATAAGTGGGAGCTTTTATATTAGGGGCATAGATATTCAGGATTGAGACTTCATTCTGATGGATTTTTCCTGTTATGAGTATAAAGTGTCCCTTTCCATCTCTTCTGATTGATTTTAGTTTGAAGTCAACTTTGTTGGAAATTAGTATGGCCACACCCGCTTGTTTCTTAGGGCCATTTGCTTGATAAACCTTTTCCCAACCCTTTACTCTGAGTAGGTGTCTGTCTTTGTGGTTGAGGTGTGTTTCTTGTAAACAGCAAAATGTTGGATTCTGTTTTCGTATCCAGTCTCTTAGCCTGTGCCTTTTTATAGGTGAATTGAGTCCATTGATATTAAGTGATATTAATGACCAGTGGTTGTTAACTTCAGTCATTTTTAGTAGTAGAGTTTGTGTGTTTCCCTTCTTCTAGTTGTGCTGGTGAAGGGTCGCTAGATGCCTGAGTTATTGTGGGCGTTGTTGGACTCCTTGGTTTGTGATTTTCCTTCTATTACTTTCTGCAAGGCGATGGACTGAATTTGAGTGAAAATGTGAGAAATGCACCAGATACCTGTTTGACCTCCACCAACACATGAAAGTTTGAAAAGAGTTCAAGCATGAAAGCAGCAATGGTTTCCCATTGGGTTCTAACATGAAAATCATTTCTGATGAAGCTTTGTGTGCTCTCAGTCTTTTTTATCTTGTGGTATGGAAGCAAAGAAGTGATTTCTCTACACAATGGAGTGAGATCGAGCTTCTATTCCTGAGCCTCCTGCCTTACAATATTTAGTGATTTATTAAAATTCTCCAAGCTTCTGCTTCTTTAGCAAGCAAAACAAACAAACCAAAATTCCCAACGAAGCAACAAACAAAACCACAAGGGAATCATGTATAAGTCTTAGCCATGTTCTTTTGGTTATATCCCAAAGAAATTAAGTATAGTGAAGAGATAGAGGCATTCACATATTCATTAATACATTATACCCAGTATCTAAAACACAAGCATGACCTAAATTTATATTTGCAAGTAAGAATAAGGACATTATGGTAATTATTTCTAATGGATTAACATTGGACTACATACAGTAGAAATATCATGCCATCTGTAAAAATTGTTGATAAGCCACAAGGCAATATGTTGAAAAAAATTAGCCACATAGAAACAAGTATTTCAGGGCTGGAGAGATGACTCAGTGGTTAAGAGCACTGCTTGTTCTTCCAAAGGTCCTGAGTTCAATTCCCAGCAACCACATGGTGGCTCACAACCATCTGTAATGAGATCTGGCGCCCTCTTCTGGCAGGCAGGCATACATGGAGGCAGAATGTTGTATACATGATAAATACATCTTTTAAAAAAAAGAAACAAGTATTTCTTGGCTTTACTTATTGATAGATGCTGAAATAGTGGATCCCATTTAAGCCAGAAGTAGAGCAATAGTACTGGTAGCAAAGGCATGAGTTTCTCAAAGAGCATACTTATTCAGTTATATGATGAACAAGTTGAGACTAGAGAGAAGACTAGAGCTGGATACATGTCTCAGTATATTTATAAGGGCATTTACTTAGAGAGCCATTAGTGAAAGATGGACTCACTCTCAATGTGTGCAGAATGAGCTGGGGACTCATACTGATTAAAAAGTAGAAAACTGGTAGAACGCCAGCAGTTATCTCTGTCTTCTCTTTGAGTGAATACTCAATGTGACCACACATAGGCACCTACTCCCTGAGTCAGAGATGCTATTGCTATAGGCCTTCTTCTTCACAATGGAATCTCAAAATGAGCCACAACAAACTTTATATTTTATCACAGCAATGAGAAGCATAGTGAATACAGATAAGGATCTAAGCCACTCTGGTTTATGCGATGGAGGTTTTGAGAAGTTTTGGCAATACAGATATAGATCTGAGGCTGAAATCCCATTATGTGTCTGTTGTACAGTTGTGAATGCTTATCAATATTTTTTCATTAAATTTGATATAATAACTAAAATGATTGGGATACCTGTATTTATGCTGCTGTGTAAAGTTATTTTGGTAAGTAGCAAGCAGTAAACACTAATAAATTACTGCTTGTCATGTGTCAAACACAAAGGTATATGTTTTGGTGAATGCTTTCATCTAACAACTCATAACATTGAACAATGCAAGGTGCTTTTCTATTGACCTGCTGTAAAGGAAAGACTAATGAATTTTTAGGAAAATAAATGACACTGGTCACTTCCTAAGGCTGGTGAATAGAAAGATATATGACAATGCTCCAAGTCAGATTTACACACAAGTTACCAATCATAGCTACCACACTTTTAAATGATAGAAATGTAAATTGACCATCAATTATTGACTGGGAGCTAAAATCTATTTGGATTATCCTTAGTGGGAACTCTTCCCTCAATCTACTGTTAGTGTAACCATATGTTTGTGTATACAGATATCTGTAATTTGATGATTCTAGATTTATACCTAAACAATTAATAAATAGGTGATAGATGATAGATAGATGTGATAAGGCTATATATATGTTCTTTCAGTAGGTGAGCAGCAATGTACTGTGAAGCCCAAATTGGTACATGACATTTGATTCCATAGAAGCATGTATACGTATTCACACTAAGTTCTCAGTCTGCTCAAGAGACATGACAGTATTTGTGGAATGTCCTTCAGACAAAGCTAACTTATTTAATGATAAGGACATTAAGTAGGAATATTTCAATAGAAGACATTCTTTGAGAGTTTCTAAGTCAAGATCTCATTTAAAATAGATGCCTGAGAGATGTTTTCTGATTCATTGACTTTTTAAATTTCTTTTTCTCCATATTTATTTTTTCAGAAGAAGTTTATTTTTCACTTTACATACCAAACAGTTTACCCTCCCTCTCATCCTTCTGAATCCATATCACCCTTCCCACTTTGTATCCACTCCTCAGAGTGGGTAAGACCTTCTTTGGGGAGTTAACAAAGTCTGGCATACCAACTTGAGGCAGGACCAAGCCCATCTTAACCCTATAACAAGACTGAGCAAGGTATCCCATCATTGGAAATGTGCTCCAAAATGCCAGTTCAAGTACCTGGAATAGGTCCTAGTATCACTGTTAGGGACAACACATCTAGCTCACATAATTGTCACCCACATTCAGAGGGCTAGTTCAGTCACATGGAGGTTCCCCAGTTGTCAGTCCAGAGTCCCTGAGATCCCAGTAGCTTGGGTCAGCTGTTTCTGTGGGTTTTCCCATCATGTTCTTGACCCTCCTTGCTCATATGATCCCTCTTCCCTCTCTTCAACTGAACTCCAGGAACTCAGGCTGTGGATCACTATATGTGATTCCATCAGTTACTGAAAGTAGGTTCTATGATGACAATTAGGGTAGTCACTAATCTGATAAAGGGGAAGGCCATTTCAGACACCTTCTCCACTATTGCTAGGAGTCTTAGCTGGAGTCATCCTGATGGATTCCTGAGAATTTCTCTAACACTAGGTTTCTTTCTAAATCCACAATGGCTCCCTCTATCAAGGTATCTCTTTTATTGCTCCCCCTAACCCAACTTGGTCTTTTTGATATCTCATGTTCCCATTCCCCTCATTTTACCCCCTCCCAGTTTGCCCAGGAGATCTTAACTATTTCTATTTTTGATTTCTTGGGCGACTTTTAATATCTAGTGAAGCTTGAGGGTTTAGATGCTATGAAAATGAACTTCCATAAAATTTAATATTTCAGTTGACTTCTACAGTCCTTAGTTTCTTTGTTTATTTCCTCCTAATGATCTTTGTATTTTAATGTTATTCAAGGAAACAGGTACCTTAAAGTTTTGAAAGATTGATGGAGGAAAATAATCTACTAATGGAACAGCCTTTGTCATTAGAAAAAAAAATAACTTTGAATAAGGAAAAAATCAATTCCAGGAACGTTAAATGGTTTTCAGCTGAGAAAAACAAAGCAGTTCAGTTGAATATCTACAGGCCAATGTAAACATAATTAGCCCTACGAATTCTAGAAATAGTTTTCTAGTCAAATCCTTTTCTCAAAGAACCCTATCGGGTATCTAAAGATCCTAAGCTTAACTGATTTTAACACTGCAGAATGTCACATTTGAAGATACAGTCTAAGCTAACTTGTGCACTCATGCAAGCACAGATTAGTATAAATAAACAAATCAATAAATTTAAAAGAAATAAATAATAAAAACAGACTTTTTAGAGCTTTTGAAGCCAGCAAGGCAGAGATACAAGTTACTGATAATCTGTTATTTGTTTTAGAGTCATATTTTATGAAAGAATTGAGTTAAACAAGAATTGAGTTTATTTATTTTTTTAGAGTACAGTAAAAACCAGTTCATCTATGCACATATTTCCTATTTCTTATGTAGAATGTGAGACAGATAGTGAGCAATGCTTTAGAAATGTTAGGCCCCTCCTCTTGGTGCTCTGGGAACCCTGGGGAAGAGGGGGAGGAAAAATTGTAGGAGTCAGAGGGGATGGCGAATACCCATACATGGTCTACTGAATCAGCTAAACTGGGCTCACATGGGCTGCCAGAGACTGAAGCAGCAAACACAGGCCTGCATTGGTCTGAACAATGTCCTCTGTATGTATGTTATGGCCGTAAGCTGGGTCTATTTGAGCGATTTTCTTGGAACGCCTTTTGTTCCTCCTATTGTGTTGCCTTTTCCAGCCTTGATCCAAGTGGTTTTCCTTTACTTATTGTATCCTTTGTCGTGGTAGGTTGTTTCTTGAAGGCCTTCACTTTTCTGAAGGGAAGTAAAAGAGGAGTGGATGGGGGAGAGGAGAGGTAATGGGAAGAAGAGTAGAAAGAGGAAACTGTGGTCAGGACAGAACACCAAAAATAAAAAAAATTAAAAAAAGAAAGTAAAGAAGCCCTTTAGACATTTTCGGATTGAGAAATAGTCTCAATACTTTCATTGCAATCCACAGAACAGTGTGGCGATACCAAAGCTGCCAACTATGGTAGTACAGATCCTTCCCCACCCGTAAACCTGTAGTGGGCAAACATGGTCATCTACTGATTCTTTCTCTTGCTGCTAAAGCTCATTTGACCTGTGAAGGTGTTCACTGTTGGCACCTTATTGACTAAGCTTTCTGTCCTGCCCAATTTCCACAGTCATTAAGTCTATACTTCCTGCCTGGCTACTGGCCAATCAGCATTTTATTAAAAATAATACAAATGACAGGATAAAAGGCCATTGTCCCACAGCAGCACATCTAAGTCAGGGCTCAGGGAGAAGTAGGTTTTGGTGAACAGCGTTATTTAAGCTCTTCCTATCAGACACACTGGAAGGTATCCTGTTCTTTCCAGAAGTACTTCAGGATTTGAACTAGAAATCCATAGGGAATTACCTTTCTAAAACTGACATGTGCAAGAATCAGAATTATATGGATTAGGAAGGTATAAACACACAGCACAATTCAAATCTCATTTCTGTATAATCATCTAGGGTCTTTTTGATTTAAGGAGACAATTTGGTCCCTGCTGTGTATTACACCTAGATGAATATAAACTCAGGGAATTTTGGCTTATTAGGCTTCAGGAATTTCTATCAAGCAAGTGATGAAAATTATGAATCTGTATATTGGAAAGAAAAACATAAGCATTTTGCTATTCCCATGTTGACCAGCATGACTTTGCCCTCCAGAGTTCATATGATCTCTTCTTTATAAAAAAGAAGTCCACTTAAAGTTGCCAGCATGATTAGGGGAGTAGGGCTACCAAAAATCTAAAACAACAACAACAAAAACAATAAAAAAAACTTGCTAATTTTTCTTTTGGTAGTTTGCTTGGTCTTTGTTTTCCTTTCCCCTTAATTCTCTTCTTTTCTCTTTATTTTCCAGCTGTCTTCCTTTAACTTCTCTTTCTTTTCCTTCTTTCTGCTTTCTTTTCTTTCCTTTTCTTTTTATTTCTTTATATTTAAAACTATTATTTTACATACCAATCCCAGTTTCTTCTCCCTCCTATCTTTCTATTTTTATTCTGCCACATTACTGAAGGTGTTTATCAACTGTAAAAGTTCCCTGATAGAATTTTTTGGGTGTCTTATGTAAGTCATATTATCTGCAAATAGTGAAAGTTTGACTTCTTCCTTTCTAATTTGTATTCCCTTGATCTCCTTTTGCTTTCTTATTTCTCTAGTTAGAACTTCAATTTCTATATTAAACAGAAATGGAGAGAACAACTTTGTCTTGTTTTGGATTTTAGTGGAATCTCTTTGAGTTTCTCTCCTTTTAGCTTGATGTTAGTTGTTGGCATGCTGTATATTATCTTTATGTTTATGTATGTTCCTTGTATCTTTGATCTCTTTAAGACCTTTATCAGGAAGGGGTGTTAGATTTTATCAAAGAATTTTTCTGCATCTGGTGAGATGATCATGTTTTTTTTTTTCTTACAATTTGTTTATATGGTGGATTACATTGGCAGATTTTTGGATGTTGAACCATCCTTGCATCTCCGTGATAAAGCCGACTTGATCATGGCAGATGATTTTTCTGATTTTTTTCATTCGGTTTGCCAGTATTTTATTGATTATTTTTACATCAATGTTCATGAGGGAGACTGGTCTGTAATCTTCTTTCTTAGTTGCATCTTTGTGTGGTTTGTATACCATGGTAACTGTCGCCTCGTAAAATGAGTTTGACAATAATCCTTTTTTGATTGTGTGGAACAACTTGAGAAATATTGATATTAGATTTTCTTTGAAATTATGGTAGAATTCTGGGCTGAAACCATCTGGCCATGGATTTTTTTTTTTGTTGTTGTTGTTAGGAGACTTTTGATGATGGCTTTTATTTCCTTAGTGGTTATAGTTCTATTTAAATTGTTATCTGTTCTTCATTTGATTTTGGTATGTGGTACCTACCGAGAAAATTATCTATTTCCTTTAAATTTTCCAGTTTTTCCAGGATACCTGGGAACCCCTCTAGAGTCAAGTCTCTGCCAACCCTAGAATGGCTCCCTTAATTAAGATATATAATTCCTTGTTCCCATATCCACCCTTCCTATATCCCAACCATCCTATTCCTCCAAGCTCTCCCCATCCTCCACTTCACACTTTTCTCTCCCCATTCCCCCATCCCCCCATCCCACGCCACCCCCAAGTTCCCATTTTTTTGTCCGGCAATCTTGTCTACTTCCAATATCCAGGAGGATAACTATATGTTTTTCTTTGGATTCACCTTCTTATTTAACTTCTCCAGGATCACGAATTATAGGCTCGATGTCCTTTATTTATGGCTAGAAACCAATTATGAGTGAGTACATCCCATGTTCATCTTTTTGGGCCAGGAAGATGCCCCCCCAGACCCCAAAAGATGAATATAGTATGTACTCACTCATTAGTGGATTCTAGACATAAACAAAGGACATTGGGCCTATAGTTTGTGATCCTAAAGAAGCTAAATAAGAAGGTGAACCCAAAGAAAAACATAAAGCTATTGTTAAGGTTGTTTTTTCTGCTTTGTCTGTGTTGGGATGTTCATGTCTTGCTGATGTAGTTTCTTGTTTTATACTGCTCTTTATGTTGTCAAATGTGTTCTTTTTTTCTTTTTTTTTTTAAATTTAATTAATTAATTTTTTCATTTGGAGACTTTTTACTAAATTATATATTTTTACAAATTTTTACCTCCTCCCCTCCTCCCATTTCCTTTCCCCCTTCCCTTCCTCTTCCCCTCTCTCTCTCTCCCCCTCCCCCTCCCTCTCCAGTCCAAGGAACAGTCAGGGTTCCCTGCCCTGTGTGAAGTCCAAGTTCCTCCCCCATCCATCCAGGTCTAGGAAGGTGAGCATCCAAACAGACTAGGTTCCCACAAAGCCAGTACAGTCATTCACCGAGACAATGGGACTGATCTAATGGGAGCTCACCAAGGCCAGCTGGACTGGGACTGATGGAGCATGTGATCAAACCGGACTCTCTGAATGTGGCTGACAAGGAGGGTTGACTGAGAAGCCAAGGATAATGGAACTGGGTTTTGAGTCAAATGTGTTCTTATACTGCCATCTGCCTGTCTCTTTCTCCAGTGGGTACAAGTGGGGCCTATGCTTCCGGGGGGTCACTCTTAGTACAGTTGTTACAGGTGGGGCCTGTGGCTTAGGAGGTTGCTCTTCTTTTATGCGCAGGCAGGTCCATGCCTCCGATGGATGTTGACATGACTCTGAATCTTCTCCAGGTGTAGGCAAAGCCAGTGCTCAGGGGTTACAGTTGCTATGGGTGATGGATAGATGGGGTATTGGGGAGGCTGTTCTGGGCCTTCAGTGGGTGGGGGTAGGACACAGAATATACCTTCAGGGATGAGGGACTCTTGTAGGGTCTTCCAGCCAGGGACCCAGACTCCTCTCCATGTTTATTCAGGGCCAAGACTCTGTTGGTAACAGATGCCATGGGGACTGTGGTGTGGGGAGGCTGCTTACAAGTCTCTGGTGTTTCACTGGGTGGAGTGCAGCACAGAATGTGCTTGTGATGTCTACGGCCTAGAGGATAGGCCCTCCAGTAGGGAATTCAGATACTCACCTTCCAGGTGGTGACGAGACTAAAGTTTTGGTGGTTGCAGTTGCTGAAAGAGGTGTCTCTGGAACTTTACTGGATGGGAGTGGGCACAGGATCTTCCTCCAAGAGCTAAAGCCTAGAGAGTAGGCCCTTACCACTCGAGACCCAGACACTCACCTCTTCAGTTGGGGGTGGAGTCAAAGCTCCACTTGTCACAGATGCTGTGGGGGATGGTTGAGTGTGTGGAGAGGGCTGCTCCAAGGACTCTGGGGCTTTGCTTTCCAAGTGTAGGCAGAGTTAAGCCTCCAATGGTCTCAGATGCTGTGGGGGTAGTTGATGGTGTATTTTTTCCTCCTTTTAAATTAATTCAATCTAAGAACCTTTAGTCAGAGTTAGGGAAGAAACAAATGTAGAGCAGTAGAGGTATTTTGGTAGAGAGAAGGAGCCTAAGTCAAGTTAGTACACCCACAAGACATAGTGGCTCAGTGGACTAGGACTCATCAAGCAAATGAATATATTGGTCTTGATGAGAGTCAAGTTGGCCAGTACTAGAAATAAAGTTACTGACCTGAAAAGTGGGATTCTTGAAGTAAATTCTGTGGTTTTGGACTTGATTTCCTGGAATCACTATAAACTCAAATATGACTTCTCCATTGCTACATAACCAATGCTCACAATTTTAGTAACTTAAAACTAGCACAAAGATATTTTCTTCACTTGAAAGTAAGAAGTCTAGTTTAGAACCTATTGTTGATCCATTGACAGAAACGTATTCCTTTCTAGTCTCTGAAGAGGGCATTACCTTGTGTAATTTTGGGGGGTTTTGTTGGTTTGTTTTATTCATTAGTGTCTAGATGTTAAAGGAATGATATAAGCCTGTTACAGCTATTTCCTCCTGATCACATGGAATCTGCTTTTAGGTGGAGTCATGCAGTTATCTTCTTTCTTTATTGTAAATCTAACTGGGCTAAGGAATCAACCCACAGTGAGTGGGATTTGCCTTTCGCCATGTTAAAGAGACAAGAGGAATGATTATCCTATTAATGAGATAATATACTTCCCCTTCACAGAAAATTAGCCTTCCCTAGTTCAGTTAATTCAGAGCTGTCATGAGATTCGGTTAGGTTTGTCCATCTTTCTGAGTCTGATTTTAACCAGCGTAGTTTTTTTTCTTTTCCCAATCTCTTCTTTTTGATGGTAGCCAGAAGACTAAGTGTGCTTTTCTATGGTACAGATACACATGAACATACACACACATACAAACATACCCACACTCACCCTCCAAAAGTTGTGATAGCTTTTCAGGCAGATTTACTTTGATATTAAAGAGGAAGCCCTGATGAAATATGAACATGTTTAACAACAGTGTTTTATCCACAAGTCACCCTCATCCCCGTTCTCTAGATAGAATGGTAATTACAGCCCATTACTGAATTACTTGCAGTTATCCTTTGATCTTGTAGTTAATACAGTGAACTCTAATTTGCATAAATGTTATTAGCATATTTCACAGTACTTTCTGATCTCTTAAAGGATTGACTGCTGTCTGGGTAAGGAAGACCAGCTTAGACTATCTTCTTTTTTTCCATCATTGCTGGACAAAATGAGACTCTAAAACACAGTGACTGATACAGAACAATGAAGGTGCATAATGAAGCAGAATTATGTAAACTTGTAAACTGTAAGATTTTTAAGGAACTAAAATTCTTATTTATTTCTTTATTCACAGTATTAAAGCATAGCAATTTGTAAACATTTGGCTCATTACATTTAATTTTCTTATTTAAAAATCTCACTGATAACTCACAATTTACATATCTCGTCTTAAAGTCAATATTCCAAAATTTCTTATAAGGTACCACTATCAATCTATTTAGTGAGGCTCCGATCTTGGAAGTCATGCTCAAATGTATGTCATCTACTTCCATATGCTGACACTCTAAACTTCCATATGTCATCACTTGAAGAAGCCTTAACATATCACAGGTTGTCCTTGATTCTCTATGTAGTTAAAGATGACCTTAAATTCTGATCCTACTAACCCACCTCCCTAGTGCTGAGATTTTATCTTTATCCAATTTCTACGTGATGCATGATTGAACCTAATGATTTATGTACATGATAAACACTCATATCTAAAATATGTCTTCCGTCCCAGATTTCTGAAACTCTCTCAAATCTACCACCTTCTACCAATATCCCCATGTACAGGTTTAATCTTTGTTGCTATAGAACTATTTTAGCAAATTTAAATATAGATGCATTTTTAACTTAAAAATTTAGAGTGAAATTGCAATTTCATTCTGCCCTGAACATGGTCTATATCATGGTAAATTATAGGGTAGCAGGAAAAATGAGATGGAAATATAAAGAAAGGAAGTCACCACAATGTACTGGGATCTCTGAGTGGATTATATTTTCCTTGGTCTTTAGAGGATAAAAATCATTAAAAAAAACATCCTCCACAATGCTGATCTCCCTTGCTTCTATGACTCTGTTTTAAAATAGTGATTTATTTATTTTTTTTATTTTTTGATGAGTCTGCTTTTGATTAAGTCATTCTGTCCTGGTATCCCCATTCTCTAAGATAACTTTAACTAGGAAAAACTAGGATTTGGGTTATTTACTATAAATTTAAGGCTTTCAAAAAGTAAGTAATAGACAGCCAATGGAGTGAGTCCCTTTAGAAACTCTATAACAAAGTTAAGAATCAGTTTAGACAAAACATTTGACCAGAAACCCAAGTCTACTCACTGCTGAAGTGAGTATGGTACCTTTGCTTTTACTACAAATAAGAAAGGAATTTATAAATGATGTTCGAGAGCTTTATACACTCTAATAAGCTGCCACAAGACCTAACCCTTAACTATAAACTATACATTGTAATCATGTAACTAATGCCTTCATAAACAAAATGTTGAATCTTATTATTGACGTTTCCTACAGATCATATAGAGAAATCTATGTTTTAAAAACAAACTTTCCATGTTGGTGATCTCTCTCCGGCCCATCAAGTTTATTGCTTTTCAAAAGTTTTTTTTTATATGTAGTACAAAGGATTTAGAAATGAAAATATTTGAGGAAAATGAGATAAAAGCTAGCTTTATTTTTCCATCTGGTATATTTATGAGGAATCCTGGACTTCAATGCAGCCTAGTCAGAATCTCATAAGTAATGACCTTCCACAGTATTCTGTCATTAAACAGGGCCATTGTGAGGTCCCGGAGCTCATGTACAGAGCCACACTGAGAGCAACAACTTATTCTGAGTGCAGAGCAGAGTCTCAGGATTGATGTTGTCTTTTATAGAGTTCTCCGCTTTGAGACAAGCTATAAGACTTTTAATGGACTTAAAAGCTTGGCTCTGATAAATTGCCACTTAACATAAATTAACAGGTCAGATGAATGATCTCAGAAAAACAGACTCTTTACTTGGCTTTTGAAAAGCTCCCACATAGAGAGACATGAGCAAAAATCATGAAAGAGGGGTCAACTGAGATGAGACATCCAATTGTCATTCTGACAGTTTCTCAGTTACTGAACATCTCACTGGTACCCTAATGTAATCAAGGTATAGTAGCTACTTAAGTCTTGGGAGCTGTGCTGAAGCTGGTTACAGGCTAGGCAAATGCATGTACCATGTATATTTAGTTTTAGCCACTATTATGAAGTTATTAAGTATTGGAGACTATTAAAGGAAGATAATGAAGTAGAAATTGCCATGTATCTATCTTGTCATTCAAACAGTAATTGCACTGCTACAATTGATAATATGTAGTTATTTGGCACTTCGGGAATCTACTGAAGCCTTGCAACTTACATAAGAAAAATGGATGTTTCTTTATAGTCAATTTCATTAATTAACCCAATATCAACACTATCTAACACCCACTCAATGGACATATGTACCAACCTTCATGGGAGTCAAAGTGAGAAAACAAGTATCAATAATCCTTTCTCCCACTCATTTTTCTGATCTTAGAGAAGAAGACAAGAAGTAGACAACTGTCATAATATCTCTCTCCCTTTCTATTAATATACCAACCCAATCTACCATAAGTGTTTAAACTTCTGGGGAAATTAAAGTGCCAAACTCTTCTTTATGTTTATTTCTCATATCTTTCCCCTCTCATGAGACAGATGACAATAATTAGGTCATTATAAGTCAACAGATAATATGGGTAGAAGTTCTAAGTAGGCGTTCCCAGGTAAAGAAGCAATAACTAAATAGATGTGCAAAGAATCATATAAGCCCGTGAATTCGATCTTTGGCACAGATGCAATTTGTAATAATAGAAATAAATATATAAGTAGATGAATTCATAAAAATAAAAACCTCACAGTGAAAGAAAGAATGATGGCCAAGATTCTGTTTTCTTTAGGGTACACAGTCCACTGTCAACAACTAATCTCCTGAAATTACAAAGGATAAAATATGGATGTTGCAGGATTAATAAAAAAATCAGAGACAGATGTTGGTGTTCAATCTGAAGATCAGAAAAGCAAAACAATCAGCCATTGGCTCTTACCTCTACCTCAGTCTGAAATGGCAGTCCTGCCTCCAAGACTCTCAGAATGGGACTGTGTCAGAGGTTGTCTCTTCCCATTTTATATTCCTCTCTAGGGCTGGGACTAAAGACATACACCACTACCACCTGGTTTCTATGGCAAACTAACGTGGCAACTGGGATTAATGGTGGGTGTCAACACTGCCAGGTCTGTAATGCTGACCAGTGGGGCTGTTTTACACTCTGATCTTCAGGCAAACTTTATTTATTAAAATACAAATAAAATATCACCATACATGTGACCCGTGTAAAGGAAAACAAATAGCAAATCACCACTTACTAAATGTACTAGAAAAAGTTCTTTAAAAAAATAGTTCTAAAAAAACTCAAATACTTAAATAAAAACATGCAGAAAGACCCAAAATGACATAAAAACAAGATGGAGATACCAACAGAAACACAGCAAACCTAAAAAAAAAAACAAAAACAATTTCAGAATTAAAAAATAAAAATAAAATGAGCTTTTTTAATAAAGTGGAATGATGCAAAGAGGAGAGATATTAATAAATAAAGTAATTTAAAGATGAGACAATGGAAAATAATGAATCAGAAGCAGAGTGGAAAAAATCTATCTTGAAAAACTCTGTGATCCATTGGTATCATCAACTTTGACAATGTACTCCCTATGGAAATCCCAGAAAAAGAAGAAAAGGATAGAGTGTACTTGAATAAATGTTTGAATAATTTTAAAAATTAAATAAAACACACACACATGCACGCGCGCGCACACACACACACACACATATATACAAGTATGAATTTAATAACTGTTAATGTAAAAGAAAAGGCTGTGAATTTGAAAGAGAGTGAGGTGGTTTATATGGGAGAATTTGGAGGAAGGCTAGGAAAAGATGAATGATGTAATTATATTAAATCTCATTAGAAACAACATAATTTTTAAAATTTTGATAAGACAAATTTGTTTATATAAACATCTTAGGAGCTAAATGAACTCCAAAAAAATGAACTACAAGGATCCCATTCCAACATGGAGTTTAATCAGTCCTTTGCAAGAAAAAGGCAAAGTCTGAATCATGAAGACAACAGAAATGAAGAAACTGATTTTTTCTTTTATTGAAAATAGTTGTTTCCCATATAGTACATGCTAATCATGGTTTCTATTCTCTGACCTCCTCTAAGACTCCCCTGTCTTATCACTGGTCTGAATTAATACACTTTTCTGTCTCTTGTTATGAAACAAACAGTACTTTCTCTATATGTTATGGCTCTTAGTTTGGTGTTTTTGTGAGACACCTAATTTTGGGAGTTTGTGTATCTCTGAAATTTTTGTCTACTTTTAAGAGTATTTTTTCTATATTGGGCTGCCTTGTTCAACTTTGATAGGAAGAATTTTGCCCTGTCTTATTGTATCTTGTTTTGTCCTATTTGTCTGTTGTCTGTTGGAAGCCTGCTCTCTTCTGAAGAGAAAACAGAAAGGGGGTGGACTTGGGGGAGGGGAGGTGGGGAACTTTGGAGGAGTAGAATGAGGAGGAACTGTGGTTGGGACTTATTGTGTGAGAGAAGAACCTATTTTCAACAATAAAAAAAAGATTTTTTAAAAAAGATTTCTAGTATTCTACTGAATAGATATGTAGAGAGTGGACAACTTTGTCTTGTTCCTGATTTTACTGGAAATGCTTTGAGTTGACTCTGCTTAGGTGGATGTTGGCTGTGAGCTTGCTCTAAATGGCCTATATTATTTTGAGGTATGTTCCTTATACGCCTAGTCTAAGACTTTCACCATGAAAAGATGTTGGATTTTGTCAGTGGTCTTTTCTACATCTAATGAAAAGGATTTTTTTCTTTCAGTCTGTTTATACGGTGGGTTATATTTATGAATTTATATCTCTTGAACCATTCACAAATCTCTGGCTTGAAGCCTATTTGATCAATTTTGATGGCCTTTTTGATGTACTCTTGGATTAAGTTTGCAAGTATTTCACTCTGAGTTGTTCAGCTTCTAAGAGTTTATAAGCTTTCCATTCTAAAAAGGTTCTCAGTTTTTAAAAATATCTCTCTCTATTTTTATTCATCTTTCCATTGTTCCTGTTGTTATTGACATCTATTTTTAATATGTGATGTTCAGATGTGATGCAGAGTGTTTCAAACTTTTTCTATAATTAAGATTCCCAACATAGAAAGTTTGAGAACAGCTTGGGCTACAATTAACAAAAGAATGCAGTGAGTATAATTAAAAGTTATATTTTAAGATACTATCAGCAGAGGAAAAAACTACATGTCACTGTATTAACATGAGGGAATGTTTTCCAAATAATATATTTTATAAATTAATGCATAGCGTATATAAATAACATCTAAAATTTTACAAAATTAGACAACCTGATTATAAAAGGACATAAGACTTACCCATGTATTTCTCAAATAAGATACAAAATATCTAATAATTGCATGAAATGTGCTCAATATTAGTATTTACTATCAAGACACAGATGAAAAAAATTATGAGTTCCTAGATTATAGACAATATGTTGGCTTCTATAAAAAAAAAAGCAAAGTGAGAAGAACAGAGTTTTGGAAATGAATGATGGCAATGGTTATCTAACATTGTAGATTATTTGATTCCATTAACCTCTACACTTAAAATCAGTAAGGCTGATAAATATTGCATTGTATATTTTACTGTGACCAAAATTTTGAATGATAAAAATGGTAGCAATGTTGAAATAATTGAGCCATTTAGGTAACAGAGAATACCAAGAAGTTTCACCACTAGAAATAAGTTAACACCCTTTCCTAAAGAGTACACACTAAAGTTTGCAAAACTCTCAAGTCTAATAAGAGTGAGCCAGTCCTTTTTCATTTGTGGTTCTATGAGAATAATGAGGAGAACTAAGTCTGTTTGCGGGTGTTGAATTGCAACAGTGCAGTCAGGGTTAAGCTACCCAGCATGTGCAGATACAGAGTACCTCGTACAAGGCATATATTTAGTTTCTTAGTCTACTGCTTTATTGCCAACATCTTCAAGTTCTTAGAGTTTTTTTTTTGTTTTTTTTTTTTTTTTTTTTTTTTTTTTGGTTTTTTTCGAGACAGGGTTTCTCTGCACCTTTAGAGCCTGTCCTGGAACTCTTGTAGACCAGGCTGGTCTCGAACTCACAGAGATCCCCCTGCCTCTGCCTCCCGAGTGCTGGGATTAAAGGCCTGCGCCACCACGGCCAGGCTAAGTTCTTAGAGTTTTTAACATGTTAATTTTTTGCACTAAGCTTGAAATCTAAGTATTTATGTCTGACCAGCTTACCATTTTTACTCCATTAAACCCAGATTGTAAGTAGGTATGTGGAAACTGTGGATGTGTTACAGAGTTTTCATTTACTTTGATTTATCTGGTTTTGTTATATCTTAAAATAAAAAAAATTAGGAATCAAAATGAAAACTGTATCCATTGCAACTGGAGGTGAAAGTGAGTAAGCAGTTTATCAGTGGCACTTGATTACTATGGAAACCACTGGAGAAATAAATATTGTACTCCATACCATGTGGCAAAAGTTATTATTTAGAGTAGCTCATTGCTCTCCTCTCCGTATGAGGAAGCTTGGGCAGTAGTACAATTGTCAGAGGTACATGACACGGCATAAGATGAGGAGTCTAAGTCAGCTTTGGCCTCCTGGTTGCTTAATATTAAAGTCCCGAGTAAGCATCCTGGGCATATTCAGATTCATCTGTAAGACATAGAGCAGACATATAATACATAAATATTATTTTAGAAATTAAAATGAAGTACTAGTGATGTGGGAGAATCTTTTGTTTGTGTTGATTTCATTGGTTAATAAAGAAACTGCCTTGGCCCATTTGATAGGCCAAACCTTCGGTGGGTGGAGTAGGCAGAACAGGAAGAAGGAAGTGAAGCAGATGGCTCAGACAGTCGCCATGTCTCTCCTCTCCAAGACAGATACAGGTTAAGATCTCTCCTGGTAAGCCACCCCTCATGGTGCTACACAGATTACTAAATATGGGTTAAAGCAAGACGTGAGAATTAGTTAATAAGAGGCTGAAACTAATGGGCCAGGCAGTATTAAAATGAATACAGTTTGTGTGTTGTTATTTTGGAGCATAAGCTAGCCAGGCGGCCGGGAGCCGAGTGGGATGAAAAACAGGCCTGCCCGCAGCTCCGCACTACATACTGGATATAAAAGGATTCTATTTAATGAAACCTTACTAATATTAATTCAAAACCTTTTATTTTGAGAAACCTTGAGTATTAGAAAACAGTATTCATGTGGCCAATGCTATGGCTCTGGAGCACTCTTCAGAGTTCTTTGTTGATTGATGTGCATTTTGAGTGTGAATAAGAAAAGCAAGAGAACGTTTGCTTCACCAAGGCATGGCCATCTCATTACAGATCTAGCACTTTTCCCAGTGATCCAAGCTATACATATTCACAGCATTCAGTAGCTTGCTCTATCCAGATCAAAGATGAGTTATTGCCCACATCTCCCACATTCCACTCTCAAGCTGTCCAGTCTCAAACGAAATCTTGTCTGGGACTGTGGCAGAAGGTATAAGGAGGTGTTTAGGGGAGAATGAGGCTGGGATGAAAACAGATGTGTTTTGGCAGAATGATTAAAACATTAGATATCTGTTTTAATGAATTGCCCTTCCAGCAGATAAAATACTGCAACACAGTCTCCTCAGCCAGTAATTGTGATCTTATTTACAGAATGTTTGCTCTTGGTGAGACCATGTATTTTATGCTGTGCCTCCAAATGCCAAAACTTTTAGAATTATAAAAGGAAGGAGGAACACCTTCATAAATTCAAAGAAAGATTGATAAGCTCCCGCTAGACAGATTCCAATCACAGAAGTCCATCATAAAGTCCAATTTCTGTGTGATCATTGGCAAGTCAGCTAACCTCTCTGGACTGCCTTTTCTCCCTTAGGAAAATAAAGCTGCCAATCTGGTCTCCTAGTTACCACATGCTTAAGTAACACAGGAACTGAAGTTCAGATAATAATTTACTTTGGAAGAAAGATACTATGGTAACCATTAAAATGTGCTGCAAAATGACCAGCAGGAAATGAAAGTAATCCAATGTGAAACTATTGACCTTCAAGCTCAAAGTGATATTTTATGCATTTATGAACTAATACTTCTACCTGCAAATTAGAAACTATTATAAGCCATAATGATTTAATATCCTCCTGTTAGTATGAGGACAAGAAGGAACCCACTGACATTCCCCTACCTCTAAAAGCTAATTTGGAGTTGTATATTAATTAACTGTATTGATGCAGAAAAATAAACAAAATTATGAATCTGGGGTTAATTCTAGACTGCTTAATTGGGGGAGGGGCAGTGAGGCAATTCTCCCTTGAATTGATAGTTTGTAATGTTTCTACTGCTTTTATAGACACTCTAATTTTAAAATAACCAGCTTATCAGTAAACAAAATTTGCTACATCACAGCATGCGTTTTATAAGGCTGATTCCTTATAATTCAGCAATAACTTAACATACCACAAGATTATTGGTGATAAGTTTACTGGTCATCAAAGGAAATGGCAAAATTTCTTTTAAAAATATTTACTTATTTGTTTATTATGTATACAGTATTCTTCATGCAGGCCTCATTACAGATGGTTGTGAGCCACCATGTGATTGCCGGGAATTGAACTCTGGACCTTTGGAAGAGCAGGCAATGCTCTTAACCGCTGAACCATCTCTCCAGCCCCAAAATGGCAAAATTTCAAGCACTATAATGATTATAGTTATCTAATAATTATTGCAGTCACCAGGTTTTCTTTTGAAATTCATAGATAAATCTGAAAGATTGATTAAGTTGCTAACGTCATATTTAAAGAAATGTTTTCATGAGTACATATTAGCTGCATAGGACAGTAGATTCCCTGACAACTTTCTGCACATGCCTATAATGTAGCTCCATCTGTTCCCATTCCACTGCCCTCTCTTAGCTTTCTCCACACTGGTCCCTTCCAGTTGCCAAAGATTTCCACTTCTGTTTCCATATGTATATCTCCATCAGTTTAATGCAGGCAGTTCCGATGAGAAACCATGCTGTATTTTTCTTCCGAGCCTGGCTTGTTAGTCATTTTAAACACTCCCTCCTAATGGCATAAAACAGAACTATCCTCTGACAAGCAAAAGAAAATATTTTGAACATGGGACCCTAATTAGTTTTATTCATAGTAAAAAAAAGTCACAGTAGGTTTTTAATGGTGATTTAGTTATAGAGGTTTACAGTGTGTATGATCACGTAGATTGAAGTTAATGTTATTTCTCCCTCACTTGAGTTTTAATATGTGTTCTTGAGTGTGTGAGAAAGAAGTGGATATGTGGCTAATTGAGGGGCAATTTCAGGTAACCTTGTGGAACACCCTGAGTGTTGCATTTTAACTTTGAGAACTTGTGTTCTTGTCAGGTAAATGAGTTACATGGCTATAAAGGTAATCATTTCCACTTATTTGTCGATTAAAATCTCAAAGGATCTACCAACTAGCTGGTAAATTTTGCTGACATAGTTTTGATGCCATTTTTACAAGATAATAAAAGAAGATAAATTTTAAGTCACGAATCTTAAATACCTTATGTTACAATGGATATTTAGAATGCCTTTTGGGCAGATTAATACCAATTTCACAAACTTATTCTGAGAAAAACAAAATTATAGATAGAGAGCTGGAAATCATCTCATTGGGCCTTTGCTCTTGATCTTTAAGCAAGTTGTTTATTTAATATAACAGAACTTTATTGCTCCCATTAGAAAAGTGTAGCATGTATAAACACAATCTTGATGCAAGTAAGGCATTAGAATATAAGACAAAGACACATAAGGTCTCTTATTGTCAATTTTTTTATAGTAGCATATTTTAGTTTGAATTGAGTTTGACTGAAGAAATGTAAAAAAAAAATGTGATGATCATTTGGGAATGACAACTTATAAAGTGGGCATTTTCAGGGCTAGCTCTTTGGAGGTGAATTTCAAAGTGCTTGTAGGCTTTCTTCTTATTACACTTTTTTATTTTAGGTGACTTTCATCTCTTTCTTCTAAATGTAACTGCTATTGGAAATTCTGCTAAGCAATAAATCTTTAACTACAAGAAGAGAGGTGAGGTAGCTAAAAGCATTTCAGGCTTAGATATATGGTGGCTGTTGCTAAGTTCAGTTTTTCCTTTGTCAACATCACTTGGCTGGAATTTGGTGTAACTAGTGTCCACATAGTTGTAATAAGTTAATTCACTGTATCTTAAAAGTGTCTATGAAGAATTTTGATAACAAAATATTAATCTCCCTTTTTTGTTAAACTTCTAATGTGTATTTATTACATAGAGCACATTATGAGTGACTTTTCAGATAATTATTTTATATTAAACTGTAAGAATCCTGAGGTGCAAGTCACACTTTTTTACTCTGTTTTATATATGTACATTGATTTCATGTGACATAGTGGAGTGCTATTGTATGTGGAATGCCAGCTTACTTACCTGGAGACTATAAGTGAGTAACATCTTACAATTTGATCAAATTCTGCCAGCATTTTGTGATAAACACCAATGCAATGGCTAAGTGTGTAACTCATTCACTTCACACTGCTTCACTGTCTCCCGATGCTCTGAACTTGAAAAACACATTGTTCCACTCACAAATTTAAATATTAATTAAGACAATGTCTCACTTTGTCATGAAGGGAAAATAAACCTTGCTAAAACAGTGCTCAGTAGATACACAGCAGAAGTATGGAAGTATTTTCCACTTCATGTAATTGTCAAGTCATGCACAATGAGGGAAATGGTTTTCTAGGCCACTGTGTCAAATGTGTTTTATAGAATCAGTGACGTTTTACATTCTGAACAGTTTCACTGCTAAATCATTTTTCAAGTAATAGACCAAAGAGCTTTATGGAGCAAATTTAATAATGAGAAGATAATAAGTAATGTGACCAATGTTTGCATGATATTGAATTTTAGAGGCAGCAGAATGTGTGCATGGTCATGTGTGTATGTGTGTCTGTGTGTTTGTGTGTGTGGAAATTCAGGAAGACACATTTTCTGCATTAAATAAACCTGGGTGATTTATGGCTTTCTTGTGTAAACAATAGGGTTGAGGAACAGAACTTCTTCCTCAGGTCATGAGGGATACTATTTTCTACTTATTATGAAAGGTATAAATACAAGTTTTGAAAGTTGAGCATGTGGTCATAGCCTCTTGCAGACAGACACAGAAACAACATTCTTGCTTGACATTGACAATTCAGTGGAGACCATCTTCATTCTGTCTGTAATACCTGAAACAACAACCCAAGCAATGTTTGCAGGAAGTACAAAAACACACATTAAGGACTATTGCATTCTGTGGTCATAAAGTTGCTCACTTATCCACCAGACCAAAACTTAATTATCTTTCAAGGCCTGGATCCAAAATTGCATTTCCTCTTTTAGCACAGTGGGAAGAATCAATAAATATCTTCCACATGATGAAAAGAATAATAAAAATGAATGTGAATACCATTATTAAGGCACCAATGTGTGCCAACCCTTCTAAATAGAGGCACTCTAATGCTATAGCATCCTTTATAGAAGATCTCATTATCCTCATTCTGCATTTGAGAAAATAGGAGTTTGGAAAGGTAAAAATATACTCATGTTTGCTTAGATAATAATTAACAGGTCCAGAATTGAAAATGGGTTTCACTTAAAGATAATGTTTCCATGAGTGAAGAACGCACCCCTCTCGTTCCTGACTTTCTCCCTCATGTTCTCGCTCCTTCTGCTCCTCATCGGGACCTTGGGAGCTCAGTCCAGTGCTCCAATGTGGGGCTCAGTCACCTTCCCCATCTGTCGCCAGCTGGAGGTTCCCTCATGGTCCTGACTCTCTTTCTCATGTTCTCTCTCCTTCTGCTCCTCATCAGGACCTTGGGAGCTCAGTCCGGTGCTCCAAGGTGGGGCTCTGTCATTTTCTTCATCTATCGTCAGGTGGAGGTTCTTCTTATTATCTTCTCAAACGGTGGGACAGAACTGATGGGAGATCGCCAACTCCAGTTGGAATGGGACTGATGGATCATGCGACCAAACCCGTCTCTCTGAATGTGGCCAACAGCGGGGGGCTGACTGAGAGGCAAAGGACAATGGCTCTGGGCTCTGATTGTTCTTCATGGACGGGCTCTGTGGGAGCCTTCTCAGCTTGGTCGATCACCTTCCTGGACCTGGGGGGAGTTGGGAGGACCTTGGTCTTGGCATGGAGTGGGGAACCCTGATGGCTCCTTGGCCTTGAGAGGGAGGGAGGGGAGGTGTGGGTGGAGGGGAGGGGAGGGAGGGGGGAGAAGGAGGGGAGAGAAGGGGGAGAAGGAGGGGAGGGAGGGGGGACGAGGAGGGAAGGAGATGGAAATTTTTAAATATAAAAAAAATAAACCATGAGAAAAAAAAAAAAAAAAAAGATAATGTTGTTCCAACTCTCTTCTGCTGCTTCTTGGCAAGAAAAAAAAAGAAAGAAAAAAAACTGTAATAAACTAATTTAAACAGGCATTATTTGCATTGTTGAACATCTGTGTGTCTCTCTAAATCGACTGGTAGAAATTGTAGGGTAAATAATATCTAATCCATACTAATTATAAATGTATAACAATGTGTTTTAAGTACTAGTTAATTGATGAGTAGTGTTGAGCTAAATTTATGGTAAGTGATAAAGGTTAAAACCTTTGGCAGGGAATCCCATCTCTGCAAATGCCCAATATTAAAACTATGGCATTTGAAATCTTGAAAGCATGTTGGAAATATTTGATCTAGTATTTGATAATGAGACTTTTTACATTTTTGGCAGGATTGGCCTGAAAATGGCTCAATATTTATCATCCTTGCTTTCCTCCTGCTCAAGGCAAGCTTGAGCTGTCAGAAATGCTATTGAACATTAAAAAATTTCCAGGAATTTGAAATCTCTCCCTTTGGGCTACAGCAACTGCAAGCTGAGGACTGATGGTTATCCAAATCTGTAGTTGTGTTAGTGTATGCCAGTAGCCACTTGTGTAGATCATGTAGTGTAAATGTGAGCGGGAAACTACTTAGCATCACACAGTGGGTTCAGAGCCAAGTTTCTATTTTACAGACAGTAACAGTGAGGATGTGCAGTGTGTGAAGCTATGACACTGCAATACAGATTCAAATTTCCTCTCCCTTGCTTCCTCATCCAAACATGGCATGCACATATTATACTTCCAGATTGGTTTATATCATGTAATCTGGAGTCAGGCAGTGGCGTCTGAATAATCTAATTGCCACCTGCAAGCAAGTAGAGAACACAAGAGGTGAACAAACCCTTTTAGGAGTTTATTAGAAGGGAAAGTGCACACGGGCCTGGGAATAGTGTACGGGGGGGGGGGAAGAGGGAGAGAGGGAGCCTCTCTGAGTTGGGGACAGAGAGAGAGAGCAAAGAAGGCAGTCCAGCTTTCTAAAGGCAGACTAGCACATGCACACAAGGGGTTGGCGTGAGTACATCACACACAGATGACGGATGACCCAGAAGTGCAGCCTTATGGGTGCCTGAATAATTACACCACCCACCAGCTGTGTCTACTCAGTTGCTGTCTCTATGCACATTCCTCTGCAAGGTAACTGTCATATTCATGACATTTTCTCAGATTTTGAGAACTAACTTAGTCAGTTATGGGAAATAACTAAACTAAAATCTAGCATGATGTTAATGTGCAGTCTATGTCACTCTTCTAAGTCTGTTATATTTTCCAGACCTATGTTGGAAGACAATGAACAGAGAAGCAGAAGAAATCCTCCTTGAGACTGGAGCTCACTTCACCATTGGAAAAGCATGGAAAAATATTTTCCTATTGAAAGTATGACAGTGGCCTTCAGTGGGAGAAGGTGGTTTTGAGGCATATGTGCTGGTATGACAGAGAGTAAGAGCAACTCTGAAGCTCAGAGAAGGCTTGTTTGTGCTGTTTTAATTCATGTATATAAAGAGTTTTAGTTGTTTTCATTCACATTACTTTCTCTCATCTGTCCTCTTCTGAAGGTTTTCTTCCCAATAAGTACTGCTCGCAGTTCGACAACCCTTTTTGTATGTGACCCACTCAGTTGAATTAGTGTGCGAGTTAGGCTGGTTATTTCTTGGAATATGGGGTGTTTATCATTGACTATACCACTAAAGAAATTTGCAACCTTTCTCTCAGCTACCCTTAACTGTCAATACTTTCACAGGGAATTGTGGGTCCTTATGAGCCTTACCCTTTCCATGATGAAATCCTGATGGGCCCATTCTTGTACAGATCAGGTGTGAGTATCAGAAATCCAACTGGTATTTGTATTTGCAGTGTGTTCCAAATACAGCTGCCATGTCATATCCATGCCTTTTTTATACATACATAGCTCTGCATCTTATTCCTTATCCTCCATCCTTTACAAACCTTCTAATGAGATGGTCTCTGAGTCTTGGAGGAGGTGATAAGCTGTCCCATTTAGCCTGATCATTCACTAAGATTTCTTAGAACAACATTAATGTATGATATAAACATGAATGTTTAGAAGGGAGTTTCACATATTTATTTAGCAAAATGACAGTAGTGGTCTATTCTCTATTACCTACCATCTCCCCAGCCACAAAACATTACCAGGTTTATAGTACAAAGAATGAATGCCCTACTGTAGAGGGGGCCTAGAACTAAACAGAGAACTGATGGTTAATCTCATCAAAGTCAAGCCATTATTGAACTAGTGAGTATATCTTGCAAGTCCAGTCATTATTGTTGCTTGACACATTCACAACTGGGCAAAACTGTTGATGGCTTTTCTCGCTCAGAAGCTTGTGCAGTAACATCTAGAATTTTTAAAGCTAGCCTACAAGGAGGAAGTTTCTATCTGCCTCAATTCCAGCTTGATTAGAGAAGGCTCTCTAAAAATTTGAAAAAAGCTAGAACTTTATTTGCTTACAGAATATGTGCAACAACTATACTGTGAAAAAGAGTGAATGTGAGTAAGCTGAAAGAGCAACAGTATTTAAAATCAGTGGTGCTAAATGTGTGTGCACGTGTGTGGTCTCTCTCTCTCACTTTGTGTGTGTGTGTGTGTGTGTGTGTGTGTGTGTGTGTAAGAAGGCATATGTTCCTTAGAAAGAGGCTTAGAATCTGCGGGGCAAAAGTGGGGAGCATGGGGGTGGAGGTAGGGGTGCGCGGGTGGGGTCAGGGGAAGGGGAGAGGGGGAGGGAGAAGGGAGAAAGGAAAGACTGGAGAGAGCTTGGGGCAGTGGGAGGGTGGAGATGGAGGAAGGAAGGATATAGGAGCAGGGAAGAAGATATCTACATTAAGGGAGCCATTTTAGGGTTGGCAAGAGACTTGGCTCTAGAGGGGATCCCAGGTGTCCATGGGGATGTTCCCAGCTAGGTCCTTGGGCAGCAAAGCAGAGGGTACCTGAACTGGCCTTGCCACACTATCACACTGATATCTCGAATATTACCATATCTCTGACATCTCGAATATCACCGTAGACTCCTCATCCGGTGATGGATGCAGATAGAGACAGAGACCCTCATCAGAGAAATGGACTGAGCTCCCAAGGTCCAGTTGAAGTGCAGACGGAGGGAGAAGATGAGCAAGGAAGTCAGGACCATGAGGGGTTGGTCCACCCACTGAGACAGTGTGTCTGTTCTAATGGGAGCTCACCAAATCCAACTGGACCGGGTCTGAATGAGCATGTGATCAAACTGGACTCTCTGAATGTGGCTGACAATTGGGGCTGACTGAGGAGCCATTGATAAAGGCACTGGGACTTGTTTCTACTGCATGTACTGGCTTTTTGGGATCCCAGTCTATTTGGATGCAAAGCTTCCTAGGCCTGGATGTAGGGGGAGGGCCTTGGACTTCCCATAGGGCAGGGTACACTGCCCTCTCTTAAGGAGAAAGGGAGAGGGAGGAGGGTGAGTGGGGGAGCCGGAGAAGAATGGGAGGAGGGGAGGAAGTGTAAATTTTTTAATGGAAAGAGAGAGAGAGAGAGAGAGAGAGAGAGAGAGAGAGAGAGAGAGAGAAAGAGAGAGAGAGAGGCTTAGAGATGGAATTTCAAGTAGTTCAGAGGTAATAGTGATAACAATAATAAAAATGTGATTGACAGAACACTAACAAATGTTAAAATTAATATACAGCAAGTTTCAGGTTGACTCCAATATTCTTAGAGGAAGCATCGTATCCATTCATGTCCTTTAACCATAATCTCTGGAACAGTAAATAAAGAATGAGACTATTCCCAAATATGGAAGAAGAAGGATTTGTTTCAGGAATGTGTGTGGTTGTTGTGTAATAGTGTTTAAATCTTAGTTGACTTACAGGAAGAAGAAACCCTCAAAGACCAATGTCAGCCTTACGTATGATTGAAAATGTGAAAGGTGAGACCCATGTGAGAAACAAAGAATGGTGAGCATATTAACTGGGAAAACGAAATTTTGGGGACAGAGTCAGTGAGTGGGCTACTGAGGAAAGAAACCCTTTTAGAGAACACAGTTGTACAATCTCTAGAAATATAGATTGAGCAGATGCGGAGAATATTATTTCTTTATTTTAAATTCATAACATTGAAGAAACTATAGGGATAATAACTCACGCTAATAGCAGATTAGAGATGACCAATGCTCAGGTAGCAAAGGGGCAGAAAAATTTGTACCCATGGGCTCAGCAGAAATATCTTTCCATCCTGGTCCTATCCTTACCATTCCTTCAGATAGATGGTAGATTATTTGTCTTCTCTGTAGGTCGAGAGATCTGGGGTTATGGGAGTATTTGAATATGTGTGATATCCTAAATTTATATTGCATATTAGGTCACACAAATGGTTTTAACTATTTTAAAAACCATCCAAAGCATTATCTAAGATTGTTTAGGTAATGTTAATAAGCTGGGATTGAACACAGACTCATTGACAACATTCTCAGGGGTTCCGTGAGAGCTGCAGGTTTGAGTAACCCCTTCTTCGTTTTCTTTATAAATTTGGTGAGAAAGAAAGGCTGAATGAGGCTTATTTTAACTTCTACTTCCTAAACTTTGTTGTTTTGTTCCTGTCACCTCCTCTGTAAGCTGCTTTCTCTTGAGATACATGACTTGATAGGATTTGAACAGTGGATGTAGATTTGCCGATAAAACAGACAAATCAAAAAACACAGAAGAATGATGTCATCTGTGTTTATATTCACCAATCCTACATTCATATCCTGCCCACTCACCTTTATGTATGGATCTGCAAATCATTACCAATGGGAGGAGTTTGGTTAAAGGCTTAACATGAAAACAGAATATGATGCTGGGTGGTGGTGGCGCACACCTTTAATCTCAGCACTCGGGAGGCAGAGGCAGGCGGATCTCTGTGAGTTCGAGACCAGCCTGGTCTACAAGAGCTAGCTCCAGGACAGGCTCTAAAGCTTCAGAGAAATCCTGTCTCAAAAAACCAAAAAAAAAAAAAATATGATATGTGAGGTCTCTGGAAATGAATTTCACACCAATGTTAGAAGCATTATGCCTAGCTCCCTAATGATCCAGTTGCAGTGATTCTCCCCTTCTTTCATTCTCCAGCTTTTTGCCCCATTCAAGGCTGTAATCGAATGTTTGTCAATGCAGCTGCGTCTCAGAGCACAGTGTAAAAATGTATTGCTGCTCCCCTGGCTGAACAGTGGAGGGAGACAGACATCTGAATTTGCCCTAATAAAATTTGACCACCATGTGCAGGCTTATATTTTCTGTAAAATATTGTTTTTATGAAAAATATCTGTAAATGGCCCTTGCCTCAGTATTACATAGAAGATTAGATTAAAAGTGCTACAGGAGATGTGGATGAGTGGATTCAGAATAACAAACTTGGGAAAAAAAGAAGGAAAAGTGGGAGATTTGAGGGCCAGCAGGCTGTGGGCCCAAGTTTGTTTGTAGACATCCATCAACAAACATTGAGTGAGTGAAAGTGTGTGTGTGTGTGTGTGTGTGTGTGTGTGCATTCATGTGTGTGTGTATGTATGCACTGTGGAGGTAGAAGGCTGCAATAGAAAGATGGCCTGATATTAGCAAAGCTGTTGGCTCTTGGATCTATCAAGCTCACATATTTCTCATCAAATGATGCATTTTTTTGCATATAAGCAATGCGTTTCCTCTGGGTTTAAGTCATCTCTTGACTATTTGTCATAAGCAATGCAGTGTTAGTGCTCTTTAAATCATTGCTATAATTCAATAATTCACTAATAACAAAGGAAAAGTCTGCCTATGTCCAGGATCCATGCCATTATTTTTCTGAATTTGTCTAAAATTTTCAGATATGAACCTTACAGATGCGGCTGGCCAACTATATATTTCAATTTGTGACCTCTTGTCTTTGGATAAGATTGCTGTCTTTTCTGCTGCCCACGGAACTAATTGGGAAAATCCCCTTGGACACCTGGGAACCCCTCTAGAGCCAAGACTCTAGCCAACCCTAAAGTGGCTCCCTTGGTTAGGATAACTTCTTCCCTACTCCCATATCCACCCTTCCTCCATCTCAATTGTCCCATTCCCCCAGGCTCTCCCCAGTCCTCCCCTTTTCCCTCTGTCTCCCCATCTCCCCTTCCCACAATCCACCCCAACCCCCTGATCCCAACTTTTGCCTGATGATCTTGTCAACTTTCAATATCCAGGAGGGTAGATATATGTTTTTCTTTGGGTTCACCTTCTTATTTATCTTCTGTAGGATCATGAACTATAGGCTCAATGTCCTTTGTTTATGGCTATAGTCCGCTTATGGGTGAGTACATACCATATTCCTCTTTTTGGGTCTGGGTTATCTCACTCAGTAAAGTGTTTTCTATTTCCATCCATTTGCATGCAAAGTTCAAGATATCATTGTTTTTTACCGCTGAGTAGAACTCTAAAGTATATATATGTCATGCCTTCTTTATCCATTCTTCTATTGAGGGGCACCTAGGTTGTTTCCAGGTTCTGGCTATTACAAATAATGCTGCTATGAACATAGTTGAACAAATGCTTTTATAGTATGATTGGGTGTCTCTTGGGTATATTCCGTGGGCAGTAGAGGAGAGGGTGCCTGAACTGGCCTTATCCCATAGCCACACTGATGAATATCTTGCATATCACCATAGAACCTTCATCCGGCAATGGGTGGAGATAGAGACAGAGAACAACATTGGAGCACTGGACTGTGCTCCCAAGGTCCAAATCAGGAGCAGAAGGAGGGAGAACATGAGCAAGGAAGTCGGGACCGAGAGGGGTGAGTTCACCCACTGAGAAAATGGGACTGATCTAATGTGAGCTCACCAAGGCCAGCTGGACTGGAACTGATGGAGCATGTGATCAAACTGGACTCTCTGAATGTGGCTGACAATGAGGACTGACTGAGAAGCCAAGGACAATGGCACTGAGTTTTGATTCTACTTCCTAGACCTGGATGGAGGGTGGAGGACCTTGGACTTCCCACTGGGCAGGAAAACCTGACTGCTCTTAGGACTAGAGAGGGAGGGGGAGAGCGAGTGGAGGGAGTGGGAGGGAAATGGTATGAGGGGAGGAGGTGGAAATTTTTAATACATAAATTAATTAATTAAAAAAGATTGCTGTCTTTTTAAGCAATTGTTGCTATTGTCCTTTATCCCTTCCTCGCTTTTCTTAAGTGAATTTCTTATAGCATATGTATTAAACACAGAGCTGTGAGTATCAAGAAGATGGAGCTATAGCAGTTCACCTCACTACTTCACTCTTTGTCAAGCACTTAACCTGGTGCCTGACCCAATGTAAGGAGTCACCACAGATTTTCGTCTCTTTAATCCATACAAGATATCGTCACAGGTGTTATCTTCTAAAGAGTATTTTTCTGTGTCGTCCTCATGGATGAATCAAGCCTATTGCCTTTGTGGGTGTCAGAACTGCGCTGAGTAGTGCACGGTGCTCATTGTACTGATGATGCATTTTGTTCTCAGTACTTGTTTCAGGCTGCTCTCTCCCCAGCATGCTTTTTATCCTCTGATACCTGGCAGACAGTTTTACTTAAGGATATCACCTCCCCCCCCCGTTTTTTGCAAGGAAAATCTGGCTCCTAGAATTATTTCCACCAGGCTGTGATAATTCTCACAGTCTCTAAATAACTGGCAAAGTAACTGCTGATGCAGCAGCTGTTGTAACGCTCCCAGGTAATCCAGGTGATTCTGCGCACCATGGGCAGTGACAGTATTTAACTCCATAAACAGTATGAAACGCTGAATATGCACCATTTAATTGTGCGTCCTTCAACAAACATCCATTTCTATTTTAATTCTTAAGTTTACTTTCCTGTTGCTAACATCACTACATTTTCAAAACATTAACTATGTGATGGCCACTAATAAAAATGTCCTTGGCGTAATTAATGGATGCCCTGCAGGACACCAGACAGTGCGCATTTTATTTCAGCATTAATTTGTATAGTTTTAATTTGGATTGATTTTTTTTTCAGGAGAGAATTGTGACTGAAAGTTTACATGGTCATTCAGGAGAATAAATGTATTTGATTAACAAAATCAGCGTTCTCTCATTTTCCATCACATCTACACTTTGGAAGAATGTCAGCAGCCTTTAAAAGGCAGTACCCACAAATCACATTCGCAAAGAACCTAGACAACAGTGAGGACCCCAAGACAGACATACATGGATCTAATCTACATGAGAAGTAGAAAATGACAAGATCTCCTGAGTAAATTGGGAGCATGAGGACCTTAGGAGAGAGTCAAAGGGGAGAGGAGAGGCAGGGAGGGGAGGAGAGAAAAATGTCCAGCTCAATAAAAATCAACTAAAAAAAGACAAAAAAAGGCAGTACCCAAAGGCCCATTATCGAGAAAGTGATACAGTAAAGCTTTGTAGATTTGCAGAGTTTAAAAGCAGTGCAACTGAGACCACAGTGGCAAGAACACTTGGGGAAAAAAAGAGAATGGGCCTTTAAAAATGACTTAGAAGATAAAGGAGCCTGACTTTAGTTCCCAGTATCCACATAAAAACGTAGTGAGTGATTTTAGTATTAAGAAATTAACTTTAAAGATCGAATGTACATGGAAGTTTATTAAATGAATGCACAAGTGGATATTATGTATCAACTATTTAATACTGTTTATTGCTTTAAGCACAGTGGAAGGAGCATACTCACTCCCTCAAGTGTCTTCTGACTGCCACATGCAAGCCATGGCACAAACTAAACAACTAAATAAAAACAATTAAAAGGGAGAAAATGGCTTTGATTGGGAAGCAACACAAATATAACTTGGGTATCATTTGCTGTTGCTGAGTTGGCTCTTTTATAAGGCCATGGATTTACATAGAAATGAAAGAAACAAAATCTAATGTAAATGAGCCTATGAGTATATCGAGATTCAGCACTAAGAACACAGAATGACCCTTCCTCAAAGGCCCTAGACCCAAGAACCTGTCCAAGGGCCTGGATCAGCACCTGGTTGACATTCCATGTAGAGCTGGGTATTTTCATTCTTAAGACCTGGTGTTAATGCTTAACAATGGCTTCTGATGTCTGAGGAGGAGGATGGACTCCTTTTGAACTTCGTGAGATCCTCATTACTCTTGAATTTTGCATGCAAATGGATGGAAATAGAAAACACTATTCTGAGTGAGGTAACCCAGACCCAAAAATATGAACATGGAATGTACTCACTCATAGTCGGTTTCTAACCATAATTAAAGGAAATCGAGCCTATAATTTGGGATCCCTGAGAAGATAGTAAGAAGGTGAACCCAAAGAAAAACAGATAGTAATCCTCCTGGATATTGGAAGTAGACAAGATCGCAGGGCAAAAATTGGGAACTTGGGGGTGGGGTGGGACGGGGCCAAGGGGAAATGGGGAGAGAAAAGCGTGACGGGGAGATGGGAAGAGCTCGGGGGAATGGGATGCGTGGGATATAGGAAGGGTGAATATGGGAGCAGGGAAGCATATATCTTAATTAAGGGAGCCATCTGAGGGTTGTCAAGAGACTTGACTCTAGAGGGGTTCCCTGGTTTTAAGGGAGATGCCCCCAGCTAGTTCCTTGGGCAACTGAGGAGAGGGAGCAGAAAAGGCCAGATCCTATAGCCATACTGATGAATTTCTTGCATATCACCATAGAACCTCCACCGAGCGATGGATGAAGAAAATGACTGAGACCCACATTGGAGCACCGGACTGAGCTCCCAAGGTCCTGATGAGGAGCAGAATGAGGGAGAACATGAGAAAGAAAGTCAGGACCGTGAGGAGTGCGTTCACCCATGGAGACGGTGGGACAGAACTAACGGGAGATCACCAACTCCAGCTGGAATGGGACTGATGGACCATGCTACCAAACCGGACTCTCTGAATGTGGCCGGCGGTGGAGGCTGACTGAGAAGTGAAGGACAATGGCGATGGGCTTGGATTCTACGGCATGGACAGGCTCTGTGTGGGCCGTGTCAGCTTGGTTGATCACCTTCCTGGACCTGGGGGGAGTTGGGAGGACCTTGGACTTAACATAGAGTAGTTATGTTGATGGCTCCTAGGCCTGGAGAGGGATGGAGTGGGGGTATGGGTGGAGGGGAGGGGAGGGAAGGGGGAGGAGAAGGGGAGGAGATGGAAATTTTTAATAAAATAAAACCATGGAAAGAAAAAAAAGAGAAAATGATAAGAGCATCTATAATCATAAATATGCTTCTTAGAATAGTTTTGAGCATATTTGATAAATTTGGATTTTTTTATTTATCTGATAAGAATTCTATATAATTTAATTATGATATATTTTCTATATGTAGAAAATATAACAAATTCTATTGTTTAAAACATTAAGGAGTAAGTATGTTACATAATTAGTAGCTTTTAAATGACAGACTTTATGCTTTTTTAATCTAAGTTTGGTTTTCTCTTTTAACTTCACATTCAATGATTTTTATAAAATCACTAATAATAAATAACTTGATAATTTTACAAAAAACTCAAGAAGAAAGACAAACTCCAAGTGGGATGTATGAAGCCGATTATCTGTCATTGAGGCCGAAAGCATATATATATATATATATATATATATATACACACACACACACACACACACACACACACACACACACACATATATAATAGAGGTGTGTATATTTGACACAGAAAGCTTAGGAAAATTTGTGGCTGATTTTAATGAGACTGGGGGGTTTTGTCATGTTTTCAGAAGTAAGTTTTAAATGTTATAATTTAGAAATTACTGCTGTGTCCTCAGTCAGTCTTCAGCTCTCCTCACACACCACTGTCCTCTATTTTAGTGAATCAAATCCACCTGAATGATCTACTTCGGACCCTTGATTTGCATAACCCGAATCTCTCTTAATCATTAGTCTCCCTTTCTTGTCTGTCTCAATTTGCATTATGGTACTAACATTGGCATACAACTATGAAGTTGCCTGTGGCCATCTGATTTGGTTTTGCTGTGCAAGTACAGTTGGGATGACCTACATTATGTCCAGGCAGCAGATTTTAGAGCCCTGCACAGGGTAGAAATCCCAGGAGGAAGCTACACATCGAAGCACGTGACAGAGACAGAATGACATGAATCTGAGCCCTTAGCTGACTTGAGGAACATTTGAAACAGGAACAAAACACCGTTTTTTTGAATTTACTAAAACTGGACTAAGTCAAAGAAATGCATTTTAAAAACTTCAAATTTTAAAGATATTTGTATCAATTTATGAACCATAGAGTTTTATGTGGACTTAAAGTTCATGTTACCCATTCAGGAACTTTGAGATATTAAGTTTGAAGATAAGAAGAGGTCGATAGAATATAATATAAGAGGTAGACAGTATATCTCAGATATGGTATATAAAAGAAAGCATATATATTTGGCTAAACTCCACTTCTCATGGAACAATGATAATTAATTTAAGCACAATGTAGGGTGATCTGTTCTCCAACAACTGATCAGATTGAACTCAGGAAATGAGCCACCTCCCATCAGACAGTACAAGCCGGTGCTGGGGGTAGCACACTGGGAGGCAAAATGGAAAATCCTACATTGTAACTCACTGGCTGAAATTTGAATGATTTCTTCATTTATGGATACTTCTTAGTCAAATACAGAGCTAAAATGGTTTCACAACTTATCATATTTAAAAATGTAAAACATACGAAGTTTTTGGCAATTATTATAATATTGCAATATTAGTAATACTTAGAACAAGAATTTACTCTAAAATCTTCCAATTCCTTGCATCATCAATCATTCATCTTCAGTTACTTTGTGTTCACAAATGTTTTCTATACATAATGATTTATTAGTGAAGAGAGATTAAGTATTGCTTTTCTGTAGACCTCTCAAGAGAAGTCCATGAGGGTTTACTAGAAGGAAGTTTGCAATTCACAGCAGAAAGCTGCTAAGTTTGTAGGTTTGCCATTCTTTCAGGATAGTCATGAGTTGAACTTTGACTAAAAGTTGCTCTTTAATTCATTTCATCACAATTTCTAAGGCTCTATAGGGTACCCTCGCCATGTGGCATGTTTTGCTGAAGGATGGATGGTGTTTCACTAACTCCTATTTTTATAGAGATAATTGTTAGAATATATTATAATTTTATTATTAATAGTAGAAACAATAACACATAGGTGTGAAATAAAATCATCTTCCATTTTAGTAGATCATTTCTTTGTTTTAGAACAAGGTACAACCCCTAGTCAGGGGAGGAGTACTTTAAATAAAAATTCTTGTCCAGTTCCATCTCCTCTGCCAAAGTATCTCTCCTAATTCTAAATTAACTTCTCAACTACAAGAAGAAAGAATGCCAAAATAATTCTCTAAAATTTATTAAGTAATTGAATATTGGGTACAGTGTTAGTGTAAATCTGATCCTGTTAATTATTTTTCAGAGTAATGGTGTGCGTAGGGCTTTGTTCTATAAATGAAGAATCAACACTCAGAGAGATTAAGGAAGCCTTCAAACTCCAACATCTAACAAACGTGAATCTGACTCTCATCAACTTATTTTAAATCACAAACATACCAAGTTCTCTTTTATCTCCATGGCTCTGTTGTCTGTGATCACCATCAGACATTACATCTCTGTGAGACAGCTTCCTCTCCTTTGCTGCTTCTCTGGCTATGAAGGTTTCCATCAAACACATGTCCCGTGGTTTCAGAATTGGCACAGGTGTATCATCATGTAAAACAAAGGAGATGAAATTGAAGGCTCCCCACTGCCCAACTTCTCCCTATTTCCACACAGCTTTCACTGCTCACCTCAGTGAATTCTCTGCTTTAATCATGTAAAGTGACGGATCCCTTCCACCTGGAGGAGAAATTCCATGAGTGCAGGATTCCTCCTATTTACATTACCCCACTGAATTCCCTAGGCCCTCGATCAATGAGAGACACAGAGTAGATGCTCAATTTATAAATTTTTTTCTGTGAGTGAATAAATGAGTGAATGTGTAGCTCTAGCCTATACTATGATATAATATAGGCTGATATATATACATACATATATATGTATATATATGTATGTATGTATATGTGTATATATATATATATATATATATATATATATATATATATATAATCTGAATTTTATTGTCTTGAAGTGCTGGTTTCATGCCCTTTCTTCCATCTACCAGAAGAATTTCCTTGTTTCCCAGTGTTTTGCTGTGTGCGAATGAAAAAATATCTGATATTAGAGTGCAATGTTTTTAAATACAAATTGAAATCATCAAATTTCTCTCTGCTAACTTAGTATATGGTGAACAGAGAGTCTGGAGAAATGATTATTTAAGCATCTGTACTCAGACAACAGCCAGTTACAGGCATGAACCAGAAAGAAATTTAGCCTACCTTTAATCCAAATTAAGTATTCTTATTAAACCCAAAGCACTGGATTATAAAGTTTCAACACTCTCAGTAACGGAGTCTATTTACTGCCTGTAAAGCTATATGGTAATGCAGATATAGAATAGATTCCCATGGTCTACAACACGAGGAAGTGCAGGACAGATGGAGCTTAGACGGTTCATAGGAAAGACTGTTGTCCAATATGTGACTAGGTTTGTAAGAATGTAGTCAACAGTGAGCATTTTTAAAAACAATTTCCATTTGCCTGCAAATCCATGGCATACATGATTACTGATAAGATTGAGGTGCCCTGGGAATCTGGTCCAGACTGCTTGAACAAAAGATGAAACAAATGCACCAAAGTTTTTGAAGCTCTGACTGACATAATCCCTCTTGTGCATGATTTAGTGAATTTGGCCTCCCTGATATAGATTAGAAAAGAACAAAGTAGCAGTCTGTGAATTGCAGTGGGAAAATCAGCTTTGTAGGTAGATGTTTCAGAAGGAAAGTGTGGAGGGGAAGAGAAGCGGTGAACTGTGCAAGATGGATCCGAGTCTGTCTACTGTTCTTTGCTCTTGTTTCTTTGAGTATATTTTTTTGCTATGCTCACATGCATTTTTAGAGAGAAGATAGCATTTTCACACCGGAAAGATGCAGCTTGTAGATTGCTGCTGTTAGGTTATCATCATAAATGCATTTGACTTTCCCAATAACATTATGAAAGAAATATTTTCTATTGTCACTTTTCATGTGAATTTTTGTTTGTTTGTTTGTTTGGAAGGTTTTATAATTTTCTCAAAGTCTTTGTGAAAATTGAAAGGAAGACATGAACTTGACAATGCAGGGTAGTGTCCAGTACTCTTTCAACTGTATAATAAAATAATGAGAAGCTGATGGCTTTCAGAGCTGGTGTTATAGCAACTCACTATTAAGTGTGCAATGTATAAAAATTGTGAATCATTTTAAACATTTTGCTTCCCATCTCTGATACAGTTTCTGTTCCTTGCTTTCTCTCTTAACCTATTACTTCTTTGCTCCCTTCAGAGATTCTCGCATATGCAAAAGCCCTCTTCTTGTATCATTCTTTTGATTCTCTGATTTTCTCCTTTGTCTTCTAATTCTGGCTTCTTTGTCTCTTATGACAGCTTTTCAGACATTTTGTTTTTTAATAAAAGAAATTAATGTAGAAGACTTTTATATAACCTAATATTGATGAGACTTTTAGATGTACAAAGATGAATAATGCTTTTTAAAGAAATTCAGTACAAAAATTAAGATAAAAAATCAAGATTCTGAAATGCTTGGGTCCAGAAATACATGACTATAGTGATATTTTATTATTATATCATGATCAACAAATGGGAAAATATATGTTGAAATACTTGAACAGTTATACACACACACACATACACACACACACACACACACACACACACACACACACACACACACACCACAGTCCACTCTGAGAGTAGAATGAGGACAAGAAGGGGAGCATAACTATTCCTAATGAAATAAAATTAGAACTGAGCATACAAGGATGACTCAAGTATAAACTAACATTGGCTTGAAACAATTCTTTGTTTTATCTTAATAACCATTTGCCACTAAAGCCTGAACTGTGGTCCTGCAGTGGCAGAAATTTCTGATGTTTTAATCATTCAGAAGGACCTCTGCACTAAATTTATTCTGTACTCAGAAGTTCTATGTCCATGCATCAAGGGATACAGAAATTAAACTAACACTGCACTGTACTTAAGAATCTATAAGGAAATGTAGAAAAGAAAGCAAAGCGAATGCACCATTTATTTTTACTTCTGCTTCTCTGGTTTTACCAGGGCAGCTGGATTTCTCCTGGAGGGAATTCTCTAGGGCTTTAAAATTCAATCATGAATTGGTACCAAGTCATAGTCTTGAAACTCTTAATAGGTGCAGTTTGTAAAACTTGGTCCTTGAGAAAGGAAATTTACTTTCCAATTGTTAACTGTGAGCCAGACAATTTGGCATCCGCTCCTGCCCTTTCAATATGCAGCTTCATGGTTTTTATTGAGAAAAAACAGGGGGAGCAGCTGGATGAGACCCGCCTCTAATTCTGAGCCTCACTTCTGCTCAGTTGCTGTTTGTCAATGAAATGCATGCATAACCAAAGCCACAGTGCCTAAGTGCCTACTATGAATTGTGATATTAAACAGATTTTCAGATGTGGCCAAAGTAACGCAGAATCTGGTGTTTTGTGGTAAAGCAGAATGGATAACATTGTTTATCTGATGGACATTTCCCATCTTTTGATACTGCCATTCTATAAAATCCATGCTTGAGAATCGCACTGTAGATTCACAAAATGTATTGTCATATATATGCTCACAATGCTTTATTTAGGTTTGGGATTTCTGTGGTACTGCATCCATAACTATTCTTTACTATAGGTGACCTTTGAACTTTGTGTTGAAAATCCTTCATAGAAGAATCCAAGACCTCCTCCCCTATGTTAAATTCCCATTTGATACATACATCCTATGCTCTACTTCTGCCCTTTTTACTGTCAAATTCCAGGCATCGTCTTTGGGTGAAATGGATCGACATGCCATTTGAAGCCACTTGTTTTCCCTTGCTACACCATCCAGGATGGGGAACAAACACTGCTGAGAGGTTGTTAAATGCCCAAGGAAAGAGCTGAGTCCAGGTCTAAATGGGAGGTGATCCCTGCATGCTCCTTGGGAACTGTTTTTATTCCATGAGCTTTCGTTGTCTTAAGTACTTCAGATATGGCCCAGAAAAGACAATCTCCTGAAAATATCTCTACAGGAAGAGCTCTCTCCCAGAACCCATAAAACATTCATAACACCTTCATTGTGCTGTAACTCCTTAGCTGGAGTTGATAACAGTGTATAAATTTTTAATGTAACATTTATAAATAGTTATTAAAACTATCCTTAAAGTAAAGTGTCAGTTTATTTTTAATTAACTGTTGGCTGTTTAAGTTCCCAGATGGCCTGAGGAACAGCCAATAAGTCCACATGTCGATCATTCTTGCTTCTGCTCCTTTTAACCCTTTGTTCCCTGTTATGCAGGAGATGAAGGACTGTGAGCTTGAAGGACTTGGATAAGCTCCAGTTGCAGTCTCCAGACAATTTATTTTATATAAGCCATTTCTAAATTGTCTGTCAACTACCATGGCTGGCATAACACTTAGGTGACACTATTGTTTCTGAGTCCCAGTAGCTCAAGGCAACTCCCTTAGGTCTACTCACAGAGAGATAAAACAGTATGAAAAACTATAGATAGATTCTGGAACGTTACATCTAATCACAGGATTTTGTTGCCGACTCAGTAACGCTCTGCTTGTGTAACCTGGAAAACACTTCATTTTTCTGCAGTGTATTGTTTTTAATCTAAGAGGGCAAGTGGCAGCAAAATCCACTCAGCTTCTCTCAAGTCAACATGAAAAATCAAATTATTAGGTCAGTATATATATTTTACAAATTATAATAAGCCGTCTACCCATATGATCATTTCTTCTTTTTTTCTTTCCAATTATTGATAATTATTCCTGATGTCTCATTTTTTGTCTCCTCCAAATTCTGGGTTTCATGTTTCTTTCTTGTAGACTCTGGACAAAGAAAACTAATTTCATCTACATGTTTTAAAGTTTTATTCTTTTCAAAGGCTGGGAAGATATTTTTCATTCAAGGTAGAAATCACTATTGAATTATTGCCCCCTGAAAATGCCTGGATGGCTTGGGATCACAGTTCTAGAAGCCAGTTGCTCACTGAACTTTACAATTGGAAAATACCGTTGTTATTAAGATAGTTTTGTGGTCTTTGGGGCATCAGATTCTCCACATATATTTGTTACTTCTGTCAAGATGTTCGAAGCTGTGGTTCATTTTCCTTCTGTTGCTTCTCAGATATGTTGAGAATATAAGATACCTGTGGATATATGTGTATTTGCACATAGTTGTACATATAAATGTTCACATGTCTGATGTTAAATAGGATTACGTGTTGATTTCAATAGAAAGTAGAAAATTAAAATGCCTTGAAAAGACCTTTAAAGCTCCGCAAGGCCTGACCTCAGGCAACTCATGTTTCCTTTTACAATGCATCAGCAGCAACATTATATAATTTCAAAACATAACAAAAGCATCAATTATTAGAACATTCAAGAGATGTCAAACACACCCTATAAAAGGTTTATATATCATAATGCCATAATACTGCCGAAAAATATCCATAGACTCTTCCAGACAGTAAAAAAAAAATCCCTAAACATTCTGAGATTGTCATATTCAATCTGTACTTTTTTAAACACATCATTATTTAATATTAATGTCATTTCCTCACGAAAGGTCAGAAAACAAACTAGTTCTTGTTAACTATATCAAGAGGCTTAATGATTCATATCAACACGATCCCAGAAGAAGATTTAAGAGTCAGAAGTCAGCCCAAGAAATAAGGATATCTAAGGCTAAGAGTCCTAAGCTAAAACTGTGAACTTCCTCTGCTTCAGGAGAGTTGATAACAACAAATCCAAGACTTAGATGAAGAAACGGGAACTGCATAATAAAATCACCTGATGCATCTAAGTAGAGTGGAGAAAATCATTTGGGAACAAGTTAGTTATAAGAACACAAGGAAGCATGGCAGTAAAAACAAACTAACAACAACAACAACAACAACAACAATAAAATAATTGGATGTTACCTAAGCATTAGGCAAAGTATTTGTGCTTATATGTTTCATTGAGTGTTTGACACTCCACAGTAGGTTGTTTGCATTGAGAATTTGTGGATTTTTATAATTTGTCTTTATCTGCTGTGAGATATAAATGATAGGTATATAAAAGATGCATAAAATATCGAAAATAGGGTTGCCTAAACAAGGCCAGCACAGTTAATATATCAATGGACAAGTCAATATTATTGTGGAAAATGGTCCAAAATTCTATCTAAAGATGAAGAGCTACAGGTGATCAATGGCTGCTGAGAGATTGAGAACAGTCTTCTGTAGGAATGAGGTCCTGACAGCTAATTCAATCCTGGTGAAAGTTTTCATTGGTGGCTCATCAATCACATTCAAATTCTTTTCTCTTACAACATAAATTTCAGATATCTAAGTATTTATAAACAAATAGCCTAGCCCTATATCTTAGAAAAATGGAAATTAACTTAGAGCTATTAATTAAGAATTGACTTAGAATGGTGGAAGAAGTTAGCTGTAGTGAGAAATGGAACAAATGTTTCATCTTTGTGAGGGGAAGACTGAATGTTTACAGCTTGTCATAGTAAGTTATTTTAGTGTTGATTCTATTGATGGTTATGTCAACACATGTTCAAGAGCATGTTTGGAAATACATAAAAAACAATTTTTATAAATATTACATTGTTTTGGACTTAAAATCACATTGAAGAGCTAATTTCCTATAGGTGTTAATATCTCTAAGAAAATAAAAATAGAGAATTAGTGGGAAATGGTCAGAATTATACTATAGTTGTAATTACAAAGTGTAAGTCACATTGAATCTACAATTCAAGATACACATTCAGAGTGAAAGGTAGACTTCCATGCTAGGTGGGAAACTAGGCAGCAGGAAGTTTATTACAATGTTTTTTTTTCCTGTATTGCATAATGTCTTTGCTTGTTTTACCAAATAAAACCTAAGATATTTAGATTCCTGAGAAGATTGTTTAGTGTAGAGCAGAATATCACATCAGGTAGACTGAGTCAATGATAAAGAAATACAAAGCGTCAAGTAATTAAATTTTTGTTAGGGACTCAAAATAAAAGTTCATGAGAATTAAAATAGAGGGAAGACCCATAAAGAATAAAAACCATGTATTTTTTCATTTATTAGTCCCAGAAATCTTTATAGATATATAAAATTACATAAAGTTATGTTTGTAATTTATAATAATATACAATTATAAATGAAGTAAGTATATATTTACAGTACATGCATACAGAATAAATGGGGACAATGAAATGTGTGAGAAGGTAAGGAAAGGAAGGAATGGTGGTAAAAATGATCCAGCTCTAAATGGCCCCCTTTAAACCTTAGGTCATGGTACTGAGAACCATTTCAGATAATCATGACAGGATTTATTCCCTTTGTCAGATGGAGTAAAGAAGCAAATAGTCATGGGGTCTGTGGTTTTGAACTTTGCAACTGTCTCTCAACATTCATTCATTTGATTAATTCATGCAATGAAGAAGACATAGAAGGTGCTCAGATTTCAGGGTGAAGACAAGTATTGCCTCTTGTCGAAACAGATGCTGTGAAGCCAATTTCACTGCTGGTTCTCTAATTTTCTCATATGGGATACTCAAGGGTTTCTTTGTCTGTTTTTATCCTCACCTCCCTTGCAAACCCTTCTAGGCCAGAGGCTCATGGGTAGTCTTCATATGGGTCCTTATTTTCCATGTACACTCTTGTCTTCTTTTCAGTTCAGGGGTTTGGACTATGCACACACATGCACACGGCGCTCGCGTGTACACACACACACACACACACACACATGCACACATTCTTGTTAAGCTTTATACCACCTCTTCTGAATACTACTTGAAATCCCAGTCTGGTCAGGTAGCCCTGCTTTCCTACCATCACATGGTTCTCCACTGATGCAGTAACCAAAACTTATAAGAGCAAATTAAATGAGATTTGTTTAATTTGAATTTGTTTGGTTTCATACATGCCCCAGAGAAGGCAAATGTTTTCTTTCCCTACTGTGACTCTAGGACTTAGTGTGATGCCTGCTCTTAACAAGACTACAATATACATCTTCTGAATGACTGATCAGACATACAAAGCCCATCCTCATAACACTAGTTCCAGGGAACAAGATAGCCTTGTGAATTTAACTTCCTGTTACAGATTCATCACCTCCAGACTTGTCCAAAGCACCTCTGGTTATATTTTTATGTATTTGCAATTCTTTATCTCAGAAATATCAGATTCAAGACCAAATGGTGAAATCTTTGTACATAGTTGCCAGTATTCAAAGGCTGCTTTGTTCTTTCTTATTTTTCAATTTACTTACAAATTTGGGGTGGAGATGGGGAAGTCTACTCTAATAAGGGCATTTATTTCGATATGGAAATAACTAGCAATTATGCTCTCTAAATGAACTTGACTTTGTGGCTGGTGTCAGGTTTTGCTAAGTGCCCTGGGTCTGACTGAGACTAATTAGGTCTACATTAAATATTAAAGCTCTATGACACCCTAGTTTTGACAGTGACAGAAGAGAAGAAATTCTGTAACCTAATCTACACCCAACAGGGGTAATTTATGTTCACTTCTTATAACAATAGAAAATCCAATTATGTAGCTGGCTGGCGGATATATTTAAAGGATAAATTAATGTAAAAATTGCATAAACTCACAGACACATAGAGAACATAAAATAGCACAAAAATGTCAACAGATAACCCTTGTTTGCCACAAAATACAACAAAGGCCTGTTGATGGTTTTGTTATAAACTTGTATTAGGGAGGGAAATAGCTTTCTACCTATAAATGTGTTTAATATAGTATAGGAACATGGAGTCAGAATGGAGCTTCAGATGGTAAAATAAGATGATACCACATTCCCATAGGCAAAGTCAGTTCTATGGGGACCTCATTTGCAATCCATCACAACAGCATGCTTCTTACTCTCTCAATATTTTGAATTTGTGAGAGGGTTATTTGTTTTTTACTTGTGTACTCTTTGTTTTTTTACTTTAAAAAAAGATTTATTTATTATGTCTACAACATTCTGCCTGCATCCATACCTGCAGGCCAGAAGAGGCGCCAGATCTTATTACAGGTGGTTGTGAGGTACCATGTATGTGGTTGCTGAGAATTGAACTTAGAACCTCTGGAAGAACAACCAGTGGTCTTAATCTCTGAGTCATCTTTCCAGCACTGGATATTTATTTATAATAATAATAATAATAATAATAATAATAAAATATGAGCCTGAGGCCGGGTAGTGGTGGCACATGCCTTTAATCCCAGCACTTGGGTAGCACAGGCAGGCAGAACTTTGTGAATTTCCGTCCCGCCTGGACTACAGAGAGCGTTCCAAGACATTTGGAAAAACAAAAAAACAAACAAACAAAACTAACATGAGTCTGTACTCTGATCATACAGAATAGGACCCCCTCTTACATTAGAAATACTTTTGTACCTTTTATAAATATGGGACAATCCAAACTTATGAAACTTTGTACAAGTCCCCATTCCTTACTAGATGAATGGATAGATGGATGGATGGACTCAGACAAATCATGGAGACCCATGACCTTTTTCCTTTAATGTCTGTAAAGTGGGGAGTAGACCTGGAGATTACTATGTGAAGTGAAATAAGATAGAGACAAAAAGTTCTGATTCTATGTGTAATCTAGATCCTGCCCCTGTCCTCTCTGTTCCTGTCTGTGTATGTGCTTGATTAAGTTGTATACTTATGTAAGGAACATAAAAACAAATACGGGTACAAGAGCGAAGGGAAATTATAAAAGTGGGCAGTTATAGTTGGGTAATGGAGTGAACATGATATAAATTTAGAAGGAGAAAATTTTGCTAAGAAGGAAGAGGACCAGAAGTAGGGTCAGATAAGACATGGAAGTGGAGAAAGGACAAACAGAAACTAAGAATAAGCATGTTTATATTAGGGTCACCCTCATAGACTCTTTGGAGTTTCCACTGAACAAGGTTTGTAGCTCATCTGAGAGATGTCCCTGATTCTAGCTGTCTTTATTCTCTTCCCAGGACTCTTTTCTTCTATTTTCCTTGCAACTGATTGATCCTATTCCAAAGCCCAACCCCCCTCCAGACTTTTCCTTCCATCTCTCTGTGATGTTTGTTATATTTCCTCTTCGTAGTGAGATTCAAGTGACTCCAAGCAATGGGAGACATGGAGCAAGAACTAACCATCGCCTGTAACTAGGAAAGAATTCTAGTGGAGGAACTGGGACCCTAACACATCCACATAACCTTCAACATACATTTTGCCCTGTTTATTAGATATGCTGGGGCAAATGTGGCCTGGAAATTATTGGAGTGACTAACCAATGACTGGTCTAGCTTGAGGCCCACCTCTAAGAGAGCCAGAACCCAGAGGCTACACAACCCAGAAACCTAGGATAAAGCAAACATGACTGGAAAAAAAAGAAGTCAATGAAATGATTCCTAATGATATTCTACTCTACTCCTACATTGTTGCCTAGCCCAATTGTCATCAGAGAGGTTTCACCCAGCAAATGATGGAAACAGATTAGATACCCACAGCCAAACATTAGGCAGACCTTGAGAATTCCTGTGGAGGGGGGGGGGGAGATTACGGGAACTAGAGGGGAGAAGGACACAAAATCCACAGAATCAACTAAACTGGGCTCACAGGGACTCACAGACTGAAAAGCCAACAAGAGCACTTGCATGACACTGATATAGGCCCTCTGCACATATGTTACAGCTGTATAGCTTGGTCTTCACATGGGGCTCCTAACGGTGGGACCACAGGCAGTCTCTGACTCTGTAACCTACTTAGGGACACTGTCTTCCTACTGCTTTGTTTAATCCACCCTTTATAGGAGAGAAGTGCCTAGTCTCATTGCAGCTTGATATGTCATCCCTGGATGTTAAACAAGGGAGACCTGCTCTTTCTGAAAAGAAGGTAGTAGTGGATGGGTGGGGGTTGGGAGAGGGAAGGTTGAGGAAGGGACTGGGAGCAGAAAAAGGAAAGAGGAGAAATGTGATTGGGCTGTGGAAAGAATTAATTGATTAATAAAAATGTGTTTAAACAAACCAAAGTAAAAAAAGGAGAAAAAAAAAAAAAAAAAAAGAATGGACATGTTTTTAAAATACCATAGTAAACTACAGTATCTAATGTATCACTATGAAGTTACTTTGGGAGACACAGCTTGCCGCATTGGTGACAACTTCTTTTAAAGTGTTATATGACAGTAAGGTTACACAATTCTTTCATTCCAGTGTCGAGGCAGACTCCCAAGCAGTTTCTGCCTTTCACATTACAACAAATAAAAGTATATCTTATGGACACATATGTGTGTTGCTTACTTGTTCTATGCCTTCTAGGAGAGAAAAACGTGAGTGGTTTTAAATTCAGTGTCTTTATGATGGAAAGTGTAAGCACACATAATGTCCTGGATGCCACCATCCAGGTGCATTAATTCCTCAGTTCATCATGTCATTATATGAATAAATATCTCACTTTCAAATATTTAAATGCCTTATTTTCTTTAGAAATTAATGACCTCGGTTTTTAAACTTTAAAATATACTATTACTGTAGTGGGATAATATTCTTTATTGCTTTCATCATTATTATATTTTTTTTCTCATGGTTTATTTTTTTTATATTTAAAAATTTCCATCTCCTTCCCTCCTCCTCCCCCCCCCCCCCCCCCCCCCCTCCCCCTTCCCTCCCCTCCCCTCCACCCATAGCTCCCCTCCCTCCCTCTCAAGGCCAAGGAGCCATCAGGGTTCCCCACTCTATGCTAAGACCAAGGTCCTCCCAACTCCCCCCAGGTCCAGGAAGGTGATCGACCAAGCTGAGAAGGCTCCCACCGAGCCCGTCCATGAAGAACAATCAGAGCCCAGAGCCATTGTCCTTTGCTTCTCAGTCAGCCCCCCGCTGTTGGCCACACTCAGAGAGACGGGTTTGGTCGCATGATCCATCAGTCCCATTCCAACTGGAGTTGGTGATCTCCCATTAGTTCTGTCCCACCATTTCCATGAGTGAACGCACCCCTCTCGTTCCTGACTTTCTCCCTCATGTTCTCGCTCCTTCTGCTCCTCATCGGGACTTTGGGAGCTCAGTCCAGTGCTCCAATGTGCGGCTCAGTCACCTTCCCCATCTGTCGCCAGCTGGAGGTTCCCTCACGGTCCTGACTTTCTTTCTCATGTTCTCTCTCCTTCAGCTCCTCATCAGGACCTTGGGAGCTCAGTCCGGTGCTCCAATGTGGGGCTCTGTCATTTTCTTCATCTATCGTCAGGTGGAGGTTCTATGGTGATATGCAAGAAATTCATCAGTATGGCTATAGGAACTGGCCTTTTCAGGCTCCCTCTCCTCAGCTGCCCAAGGAACTAACTGGGGGCGTCTCCCTGGAAACCTGGGAACCCCTCTAGGGTCAAGTCTCTTGACAACCCTCAGGTAGCTCCTTAAATTAAGATATATGCTTCCCTGCTCTCATATCCACCCTTCCTATATCCCAAGCACCCCATTCCTCCGAGCTCCCCCCGCTCTCCCCTTCACACTTTTCTCTCCCCATCTTCCCTTGGCCCAGTCTTGCCCAACCCTCAAGTTCCCAATTTTGCCTGGCTATCGTGTCTACTTCCAATATCCAGGAGGATTACTATATCTTTTTTTGGGAGTTCACCTTCTTATTATCTTCTCAAGGATCCCAAATTTATAGGCTCGATGTCCTTTAATTATGGCTAGAAACCGAATATGAGTGAGTACATCCCATGTTCATCTTTATGGGTCTGGGTTACCTCACTCAGAATAGTGTTTTCTATTTCCATCCATTTGCCTGCAAAATTCAAGATGTCATTGTTTTTTACCGCTGAGTAGTATTCTAGCATGTATATATTCCACAGTTTCTTCATCCATTCTTCCACTGAAGGGCATCTAGGCTGTCTCCAGGATCTGGCTATTACAAATAATGCTGCTATGAACATAGATGAGCATATGCTTTTGTTGTATGATTGGGCATCTCTTGGGTAGATTCCCAATAGTGGAATTGCTGGGTCCTGGGGTAGGTTGATCCCGAATTTCCTGAGAAACCGCCACACTGCTTTCCAAAGTGGTTGCACAAGTTTGCATTCCCACCAGCAATGGATGAGTGTGCCCCTTACCCCACAACCTCTCCAGCAAAGGTTATTATTGGTGTTTTGGATTTTAGCCAATCTGACAGGTGTAAGATGATATCTCAAAGTTGTTTTGATTTGCATTTCCCTGATAGCTAGGGAGGTTGAGCATGACCTTAAGTGTCTTTTGGCCATTCGAACTTCTTCTGTTGAGAATTCTCTGTTCAGTTCAGCGCCCCATTTTTTAATTGGGTTAATTGGCATTTTACCGTCTAGTCTCTTGAGTTCCTTATATATTTTAGAGATCAGACCTTTGTCAGTTGCAGGGTTGGTGAAGATCTTTTCCCAGTCAGTAGGCTGCCTTTGTGTCTTAGTGACAATGTCCTTTGCTTTACAGAAGCTGCTCAACTTCAGGAGGTCCCATTTATTCAATGTTGCCCTTAAAGTCTGTGCAGCTGGGGTTATGCATAGGAAACGGTTCCCTGTGCCCATTTGTTGTAGAGTACTTCCCACTTTCTCCTCTATCAAGCTCAATGTGTTCAAATTAATATTGAGGTCTTTAATCCATTTGGACTTGAGTTTTGTGCATGGTGATAGATATGGATCTACTTTCATTCTTCTACAGGTTGACATCCAGTTATGCCAGCACCATTTGTTGAAGATTCCCTCTTTCTTCCATTGTGTACTTTTGGCTCCTTTATCAAAAATCAGGTGTTCATAGGTTTGTGGTTTAAGATCCGGGTCTTCTATACACTTCCATTGGTCAACTTCTCTGTTTTTATGCCAATACCAAGCCGTTTTCAATACTGTAGCTTTGTAATAGAGTTTGAAGTCAGGAATGGTAATGCCTCCAGAAGAACCTTTATTGTATAAGATTTTTTTGGCTATCCTGGGTTTCTTGTTTTTCCATATAAAGTTGATTATTGTCCTCTCAATCTCTGTGAAGAATTTTAATGGGACCTTGATTGGGATTGCATTGAATCTATAGATTGCTTTTGGTAGAATTGCCATTTTTACTATGTTGATCCTCCCAATCCATGAGCAGGGGAGATCCTTCCATTTTCTGGTATCCTCTTCAATTTCTTTCTTCAAAGACTTAAAGTTCTTGTCAAATAAATCCTTCACTTCCTTGGTTAGCGATACTCCCAGATATCTTATGCTATTTGTGGCTATTGTGAAAGGTGATACTTCTCTGATTACCCTCTCTGCTTCCTTATCCTTTGTGTATAAAAAGGCGACTGATTTTTTGGAGTTGATCTTGTATCCTGCCACGTTACTGAAGGAGTTTATCAGCTGTAGGAGTTCTTTGGTGGAGTTTTTGGGGTCGCTTATGTATACTATCATATCATCTGCAAATAATGAAAGTTTAACTTCTTCCTTTCCAAATTGAATCCCCTTGATTCCCTTATGTTGTCTTATTGCTATTGCTAGAACTTCAAGCACTATATTGAAGAGATAAGGAGAGAGTGGACAGCCTTGTCGTGTTCCTGAATTTAGTGGGATAGCCTTGAGTTTCTCTCCGTTTAATTTGATGTTAGCTGTCGGCTTGCTGTAAATAGCTTTTATTATATTTAGGAATGACCCTTGTATCCCTAATCTCTCCAAGACCTTTATCATAAAAGGGTGCTGAATTTTGTCAAATGCTTTTTCAGCATCTAATGAGATGACCATATGGTTTTTTTCCTTCAGTTTGTTTATATGATGGATTACATTAATAGATTTTCGTATGTTGAACCAGCCCTGCATCTCTGGGATGAAGCCTACTTGATCGTAATGGATAATTTTTCTAATGTGTTCTTGGATTCGGTTTGCCAGTATTTTATTGAGAATTTTTGCATCAATGTTCATGAGTGAGATTGGCCTGTAATTCTCTTTCTTGGTTGAGTCTTTGTGTGGTTTATGTATCAGGGTAACTGTAGCCTCATAGAAGGAATTTGGCAGTGACTCTTGTGTTTCTATATTATGAAATACCTTAAGGAGTATAGGTATTAGGTCTTCTTGATTCTTTGTCTAAAACACCTGATGGTCTAATAAAGAGCTGAACGAACAATAGTGTTGGAAGAGAAAGGATAGGCGGAGATGGCAGGCAGAGGAGAACTTGGAGGAAAGAAGAAAGAGCAAGAGAGAACAAGGAGAGGACAATAGGGGCCAGACACCCAGCCACACAGCCAGCCATGGAGTAACAGTGAAAGTATGATGTACAGACGTAAGAAAAGGAAAAAGCCCAGAGGTGAAAGGTAGACGGAATAATTTAAGTTAAATAAAACTGACTAGCAACACGTCAAACCAAAACACGGCATTCATACGTAACAGCAAAACTCCATATGTGTGACTTATTTGGGAGCTGGGTGACACCTGCCAAAAAAAAAGCCAAAGGAGTAAAAGGAGAAAAAAAACCAAACAACAAAATTTTGTTTGTTCAAATGTGAAGATAGGAGAAAAATAAAAACAGAAACCAAAAAAATCTACATACCTCTCATAAAATTTCCTGAAATTTGAAAATTAGGACAAACTGTATGCAAATGTTAAAATATATTATATGAGAACAATAAAAATCAAAAACACAGTATGTTAGTAAAATAGTAAAAATTAGGAAGTCTGTAATCCAAACTCTCTTCCATCATTAGAATGTCAAGAGGTCATTTCTTAGCTCTGGATGGCAGTAATGAAATGTAATAGAGGGTCAAATAAGAATGGTCCTTGCCTCTTTCAACTCTCAATTTTTGTGACCCTCAGCGTATTGATGGAGGAGTTAATTACATGTAATAGGTTTGAGGGAGGTGTATTGTTTGGAAAGAGACCATTTCTGTAATGTTTTAAAGGACCTGTCTGAAATCTAGGGGACAACTTAAAGTGAGCATCACCCTGGCGCTATAAATTGGACTGCCACACACCTGTTAAAAATAATTATAGCTTGGGTAGTGTTAGAGCTCTTTTGAACTGCACAGTAAGGAAGGCCTTTCTGCACTTACTGGAATGTGGTGTGATTTTCCTATGAAAGAACTGTGTAATCAAGTTGCCCAATATTACAAACCTCCATTCCCTCTCATAAGTGCCACAGCCTTAAGAGGCAGATTTATTTATTTATTTTTTCCACCTCCTCTGCCAAGTCAGATTATGAAATTACAGAAAAGATAGAAAAGTCATTTCCCATCAAAGGTAGCTAGTTGCCCAGGTCACAGGAAAGGCTTGTCTGTCTTCACCACGATGGAGGGACAGACAATGAAAGAAAAGTGAACTAAGGAGCACAAGACACCAGCACGCTCCACTCCATTTTCCTGCAGACACAGGGCTCTTGATAGTGAAGGGTGAGGTGCTCTCACTGGAACCCCAATGTCTCCTACAGTCCTGAAATGCAGAAGATGGGATAGCAAAGCATCTTGTAGGTACCTTGAGAGAGATTTTAGATGATATATTTGAATACAGAAAATTGCTTGTTTAGGTTCGTCTATCTTTCTGTTCTCTTTTTTCTTCCTCTATCTTTCTGTTTTTCTCCCTCAGGCTGCTTCACTTGCCCATTACACTATTTTATTTTATTTTATTTTATTTCTTTTTTATTATTAAATTATATAATTGTACAAATTTTCACCTCCTCCCATTTCCCTTCCCCTCCCCCACCTCCTTCCCCCTCCCTCTCCAGTCCAAGGAGCAGTCAGGGTTCCCTGCCCTGTGGGAAGTCCAAGTTCCTCCCCCATCCATCCAGGTCTAGGAAGGTAAGGATCCAAACAGACTAGGTTCCCACAAAGCCAGTACATACAGTAGAATCAAAACCCAGTGCCATTGTCCTTGGCTTCTCAGTCAGCCTCCTCATCAGCCACGTTCAGAAAGTCCGATTTGATCACATGCTCCATCAGTCCCAGTCCAGTTGGCCTTGGTGAGCTCCCATTAGATCCATCCCATTGTCTTGGTGAATGGACGCACCCCTCACGGTCCTGACTTCCTTGCTCATGTTCTTCCTCCTTCTGCTCCTCATTTGGACCTTGGGAGCTCAATCCAGTGCTCCAATGTGGGTCTCTGTCTCTATCTCCATCCAAGGTCAGATAAAGGTTCTATGGTGATATGCAAAATAATCATCAATGTGGCTATAGTAAAGGGCCAGTTCAGGCCCCCTCTCCTCAGCTCCTCAAGGAGCAAGCTGGGGACATCTCCTTGGACACCTGGGGACTCCTCTAGAGTCCATTCTCTTAATACTGGAACATCAGAACTAGAAATCAGTAGAGTGTTCTTATCATATGCTCCTACATCTGATAAATGTGCATGTAATCCTTGTCTAAATTCTTACAATATCAAGGATCCCACTGAATCCTACTAGAAGATTATTAATATTGCTAACAAAATTTAAGTTATTGGACATGTACTATACAGTAGGCTCTAGAGTAATTGTATTTCATCATCACAACTATTTAATTAGACTTTTGGACCAGTTGTTTGTGTTTTCAGGTGATAAACCTGTGGCCAAAAGTGACACACACAGGAAGAAGGCACTGTTTTTCATCTCACCTGCTGCTCCTAAGTCAGCCAGGATGGAAGAAGAAATGTCCTTATTCTCTTGCAACCCACACCTTCCCAGCATGGTGGGCTGAAAAGTCCTCTGCAACTGTAATCCAAAACAAACCTGTACATTCCTTAAGGTGTTCTGTTACAGCAAAATGAAAAGAAAATTACTTGGAGAAGTGGGGCTGCTGTTGGGGTGAGCCTCATCAGGTGGTTCTTGGATTCTTGGGTCTGATTTGCAGGAAGTGTTTGTAGCTACAGCATAGAAAAGACCTAGAATTCTGTTTACAGAACACATTAGGGCATTCTGGGGTCAGTTAAAAGACAGAATAATGAATACAGATATGAAGAGTCTATATGAAGTCTATATGAAGACATCTATACTCATGACACTTCAGAAGTGAATAAAAGGCTATGAATAACTTGTGCTGCTAGGTGTAGCAGACTGCAGGAAGATAAACACAGCTCTGACCCAGGTCACTAGACTTGGGTTGGGATAAAGTTCACAAACAAATCCTTCTGACATTTCTGGAGCCAGGTAGTTGGACACCATTATGATTCATGTAAGCAGGGTCCTGCCCTATTGACAGAGGTTTCTGTCCCTCCTGGTCCCAAAGCCTTTCAGTCCCAAAGAAACACATAGAGGTCTAGATTAATTATAAACTAGTTGGCCTATTAGCTCAGGCTTCTTATTATCTCTTATAACTTACATTAGCCCATAAGTCTTGTCTGTGTTAGCCACGTGTGGTGTGGGAGGTCCTTCTGTCTATGTGTTGCTTTTATTGGTTAATACATAAAGAAAACTGGCTTGGCCTATAGCATGGGGGGAACAAGACAGAGTGAGGAGAAGCCATGGGTCCACTGCGGGAGATAGACATGCTGAAACTCTAGCTGGTAAGCCACAGTCACATGGCGATCCACAGATTAATAGAAATGGGTTGAATTAGTATAAGAGTTAGCCAATAAGAAGCTAGAGCTAAGGGACCAAGCAGTTTTTAATTAAAAAAGTTTCCTTGTGATTATTTCAGGGCTAAGTGGCCATGAGGCTGCTACCACTGAATCAATAAGATCTTTCTTAAAGGAACTGTGGCAAGCTGCCAAATTAAAAAAAAAAAAAGGGTGGCTAATTTGTTTTTTTTTTTTTTTCTTTTTCTTTTTTTTTTCTAGAATGGCTCCCTTAAGTAAGATATATAATTCCTTGTTCCCATATCCACCCTTCCTATATCCCAACCATCCTAATCCCCCAAGCTCTTCCCATCCTCCACTTCACACTTTTCTCGCCCCATCCCCCCCTCCCCCCATCCCACCCCACCCTTATGTTCCCATTTTTTGTCCAGCAATCTTGTCTACTGCAGCTTCTGTAAAGCAAAGGACACTGTCACTAAGACAAAAAGGCAGCCTACTGACTGGGAAAAGATCTTCACCAACCCCGCAACAGACAAAGGTCTGATCTCCAAAATATATAAGGAACTCAAGAGACTAGACTTTAAAATGCTAATGAACCCAATTAAAAAATGGGGCACTGAACTGAACAGAGAATTCTCAACAGAAGAAGTTTGAATGGCCAAAAGACACTTAAGGTCATGCTCAACCTCCTTAGCAATCAGGGAAATGCAAATCAAAACAACGTTGAGATACCATCTTACACCTGTCAGAATGGCTAAAATCAAAAACACCAATGATAGCCTTTGCTGGAGAGGATGTGGAGTAAAGGGTACACTCATCCATTGCTGGTGGGAATGCAAACTTGTGCAACCGCTTTGGAAAGCAGTGTGGAGGTTTCTCAGGAAATTTGGGATCCACCTACCCCAGGACCCAGCAATCCCATTCTTGGGAATTTACCCAAGAGATGCCCAATCATATTACAAAAGCATCTGTTCAACTATGTTTATAGCAGCATTATTTGTAATAGCCAGAACCTGGAAACAACCTAGATGCCCTTCAGTGGAAGAATGGTTGAAGAAAGTGTGGAATATATACATATTAGATTACTACTCGGCGGTAAAAAACAATGACATCTTGAATTTTGCATGCAAATGGAGGGAAATAGAAAACACCATCCTGAGTGAGGTAACCCAGGCCCAAAAAGATGAACATGGGATGTACTCACTCATAATTGGGTTCTAGCTAATTTGTTTTTTTTTTTTTTTTTGTATGTGTGTGTTTAGAGTTTATTTCCAAGCCCTCTCAGATTTTACATGGATTAGTCCACCATGTTGGCATGCCAATCTGTAGTAAGGAGGCCACTTGTTCTTCCCAGGTGCCTGGCTAGCTTAGACCTGAAATAATCACACAGAAAACTGTATTAATTAAATCATGATGTCCCATTCGCTCTAACTTCTTATTGGCTAACTCTTACATATTAATTTAACCCATCCCCATTAATCTGTGTATTGCCATGAGATAGTGACTTACTGGCAAAATTTCTGCATGTCTGACCCAGGCCGCAGCTCCATGGCATCTCTTCTACTCTATCTTCCAGGATTCTGTTTTGTTTTCCCCACCTAGCTCTGTTCCCCTATAGCTCTGCTGTAGGCCCAAAGCAGTTTCTTTATGTATTAACCAATAAAAGCAACACATAGACAGAAGGACCTCCCACACCGCACATGGCTTGGTGCCTTTTATCACTGAGGCATTCTCATCTTGCTTCCTCTGTATCTGGATGATGACTACAGACTGAACCTTTCCTCATCCCAGAATTCTCCTGTTCTGGTTGCCCCACCTCTACTTCCTGCTTGGCTGCCTGCCTATACTTCCTGCCTGGCTACTGGCCATTCAGCATTTTATTAAAAGACAAGTAACAAATCTTTACAGGGTACAAGACCATTTACCTATAGCACACCCCTTTTTTTCAAAACAAGAACTCTGAATCTAATCTCCTTTGTTTAGCCATTTCCCAGACCATTATCCATAACAACTTGTAATCCACATTCTAAACAAAGACAAACATCCATAATCCATTTTGGGGGGCAATGTGGGCATAGTTTTCCAGACTATTTCCTGCTGATTGGGAGCACTGATAATTTTATGCGGACCTAAAGAAAATATAGAATTATGATAAAGTCATGACTGGAGTATTCTGTAAGGCTTGATCATCTCAGCAAGCAGTTTTGAAACTGTTCTGATATAGAACTCAGACATCTGGACTATCTGTTCCTATCAGAGATTTCTCAGGGGCTGTTCCTTGATCAAACCTGAGTTTTCTTAACACAGAATTAATCCACAGCCCTCATTTCCCATGGGAACAAAAGAAAAATCTCTTCTCCAAAGTAGGCACTTTCAAAATATATATTTTGGATTAATCCAGCAGCATTTATAATTAAATGTCTTTAAGCAGCTGTTGCTTCTTCCTTAGCAGTCAAATAATTCAACATTATAACATAAAGTATCAAGACTCTCTGTGTATTTTCCATCTTTACATGGCTTTATTTTAAATTGTTTATTTTCTTTTTATTTTTAATTTTTGATTTTTTGAGACAGGGTTTCTCTGTGTATCTTTGGATGCCCTATAACTCACTCTGTACACCAGGTTGTCCTTGAATTCACAGAGATCCATCTGCCAAGTGCTGGGATTAAAGGTGTGTGGCACCCCCTCTCTTTCTCTCTGTCTCATGCTATCATCTATCTATCTATCTATCTATCTATCTATCTATCTATCTATCTATCATCTATCTATCTATTTCTATCTCTTTCTTTTTAAGGACTTTATTTTTTTTCTTTTCTCTCCCAAGCCTACATATATTTTTAAACATATTATAAACTGTTTAGAGATTTTCTTTATCTTTGAATCTATTTTTACTGTATATCTCTTTTTCTGATCACATGAGTCTTTAATTTGCTAAGTGATATGGCTAAGATTAAAGCCATGACTTTGAGCACTGGATCCACCCCATTTCTTAGCTTTCTGAGAGTCTAGCTTTATGGTAGAGGTACTGGCCTGAGCCATATTTATTGTAACAACTTTATGAAATTTCAAGGTCTGTGCCGCCACCAAAAAATGTGTTGTAGGTTATTCATAAACACGATTCAAGTGTTTTCTAGCAGGTCCTTTTAAAACAGCTACAAGGTTTTTGCAGCTAAAGTTGAGTTAGGAAGCCTCTCTTAAATGAGATGTGCTTGCCTCTAGCAAAGAAAGCCCACCTGAGAAAATGCTGTTACCAAGAAGCTGTGTTTAATTTTGTTCTTTTGTTTCTTGAATTACTTCCCATAATCTCTCAGGTTTTAAGAGGATTTAGCTGTCCATGTTGAGACCATGGACTGAGCAGACAAGGAAGCCCACATGTGTATCATATACGAGAGAGAGAGAGAGAGAGAGAAAGAGAGAGAGAGAGGAGAGACAGAGAGAGAGAAGAGAGAGGAGAGACAGACAGATAGATAGATAGAGAGAGAGAGAGAGAGAGAGAGAGAGAGAGAGAGAGAGAGAGAGAGAGAGAGAGAGGAGTACCAGAAGGTTCACATCCTGTGGACAGAGGCCTATCTGTGGAGGGGAAAATGGTGACGAGAGAGCTGGCATGGGTGGCATATTTGCGACCCAGGGCCATTGTGATGTCTGGGCCTGGACTGCAGCCAGGGCCCATGTCTAGGTTCTTGGCCCTGATGCAACAGAGATGTGGTTTTATGTCTGTAGCTCCGGATATCACCAAAGGCCAGGCCAAGAAGAAAGAGCTGTACAGAGTTGGTCCTGTTCCCTCACTGGCTACACCAGTAGGAAGAACTGGTCCTGTCTCTTGCCAACTGAAGCACTCAGGAAAGAGGGTCCTACACCTAATCTCTGTGCAGTACAATAGAGCTGACCCTGTTTGCAGGTGCACAGATAAGCTGGCCCTAAGGGTAGGAAAATGGGAGAGCAGGTCCTCCCTGCCACGAGGTAAGGAAAAGTGCTTCTTCTCACCCCTTGTTACTTGCAGCAGGTGGGGGACCTGACCCAACCCCTCACCAGCTGTAGCATTCAGGAGAACAGGTTCTCCACCTGGACTGGCCAGCATAGTAGAATTGACCTTGTAGACAGGGCCATGAGTGAGCCAGTCTTGAGGGCATGAGAGGCATAGTTGGTACTGCCTCTTTTGGGATGAGGGAAAGATGTCCTCCCCCTTTGCCCCTACTGCCTCCAGCTGGTGAGAGAGCTGACCTCATTACCAGATGCAATACTCAGGAAAGCAGACCCCATGCCTTGTCTGAGCAGCATAGCAGAGTTGACCCTGTTGATGAGGGCACAGTGACCTGACCTGGCCATGTGCACATGGGAGACCTGCTCCCAACTTTCATCTGCCATCTCTCCATCTATTCCTGAGGCAAGTGGAGACCTGACCCTATCCCCTACCAACAACAATACTCTGTAGACCAGGCCCTGCACCTTTCATTGGCAGCATAATAGAGCTGACCCCATGGACAGAGGTGTGGGTGAGCCAGCTCTGAAGCTATGAGCACAAGAGAGCTGCACTTATTATTCATCTATCATGTGGCATCATGGGTGGGGGAGAGATGCCATTCCCCCTCCCCATTCATCAATGTCTGAGGGAGGTGAGAAAGCTAGCTCTGACATATAAAGAGCAAGAGAGCTATGCCTGCCCCTCATCAGCTGCAGCACTTGGGAGAGTAGCTCCTATGCCATGCCTGGGAAGCACAGTAGAGCTGGCTCTGAAGGTGTAGGTGTGGGAGAGGAGAACCTGAGCATATGAAAGCAGGAAAACTAGCACTGATGATTGCTTATTGGTGCAAGGGATGAACTAGCCAGGGCAATGCAGGAGTGCTCATCTGGTGGTGAGAACAAGGGAGAGCTCAGGACTCACAAACCCTGCAACTACCCAGGTTCAGAACCAGGGTTATGGGTAGGCCCACCACATTTACAAGGGACTGATCCTGCAAATCCAAAGCTGCAGGTTCTTCACAACACAGAACAACAGCAGGATAACCAAGAGGAGTTCCAGTGATGGTCCAGCATGGAGAATGCAGCAGAAACCAGAGGTTATGAACCAGACCAATGACTCGCTGCAATGAACACTTGCAAGTAAAGAAATATGGATAAAAGGGTTTACTGCATGACTCACTGTGCACACTTCAGCTTCCATGATGAGACTGATTTTTCTTTTCTATCTTTTTCTTCTCATTTTAAATTTTATTTCATTTTATTTGGGGGGAGGTTCCAAGAGCAGAGGGCAGATATGAAAAAGGGACAGGAAAATGGATGGGATGGAGATATCTTTGTGAAAGACACAAATAATAAATAAAAAGAAAGTTTAAAAAAGTAATTGGAAAAAAGCCTATGTATGTCATATGAATTATGTCCACAACATGAAAATTTGAGTGAGGTTGCAGCAACAAAAAAATCAAAACAATAGCAACAACAATGAATTCATTTGGTTGGCAGAGGAATCCCAATACAATATTTGACTATTGCATTGTTATTGTTGTCAGCTTTTAGCTAAGTTTATAGTAAGACTATAGACCAAAACTGAAGCACATAAATGCAAAATCTTTGCAGGGAAGGAGTTTTGAATCTATAGACAGGTTAGTTGTAATTGCTAAAAAGAAATTATGCAATGCACACTGAATATGACAAGTGTTGGAAAGCAAAACTCACCTGTGGAAGGCTCCAGGAGGACTTCCTCTATCTCTGCTTAAAAAGATACTCAGGAAGAATTTTCCATAGAAATAGTTACTACGGATCTCCATAGCCATGTTTTGGAAGAAGTTTCTTGGGGTTAGATCTCTATTTGGCAGCAGAACTACAGTCATCAGCATGGTTTTGGCTTTTTAGGTGTACAGATACAATGGAGACATGGTCATCAAGGTTAGCACCAAGGAATGAGCTTCCCCCAACCCCATAAAAGAAAAGCCAATGAGATCAGTCAGTCAGTTTGTAGCAATTCTTACTTGCCTTTCTGGATCTTTGAAACAGGTTGCATGTCACTCTGTGGAAATAATATCTAAGCTGCAATGGAGGCCCAAAGATATCTGAAATGTTGGAAATGTGGAAAATTTGCAAAAGAAAGCTTCAGGCAAGAGTAGGCTCTCTAACAGAGAGGACTTGTCCTGTACAAATAATGGCAGGTTCCTAAGACTGAGAATTCCCAAGTCCATTGAGGCTGATATAATGCCACACATACATATTTGGCATAAATGCAGCGTTCGTTGTTTTCTTTGTCATTTTTTTTAGCTTTCCTTTGTTCATATTCTTGTTATTCTCCTGCAAATCAATTTAGAAAAAGGAATATCCACTCTGTCATTGTATATTAGAAGCATATAACTTTCAATTTTCTTTTATAGGTATTTGCAGTTAAATATTTGCAGGGAATCCCAGTAGCATTAGTACACTGATGGGATTCTTAAGATTATAGGAACTTCCATGCTGCTGTGCATATTCAGCTAATAACAAAGTTTGTGCCTCACACAAAGTAGGTAATGCAAAGGAAGACAGCACCAAAGCCAAACTTTTCCTCTGACTCCTCTGTACTTGCTCTGATACTTGGTCTCTCTCATACAGACATACTTACATATATATGCATTCCCTTTCTTTTGCCCCCTCCATACTCAAACAAGTGTTTATCCATTAGTCTATAAGGGACTGGGCAGAAATTGGTCTGAAAGTAAAATGATGTCTACATTTTAATGTATTTGAACATTTGGTTCCCAGTTGTTTGGGAAGGTTGTTGTACCTGTGTCACAGGAGGCTGGCCTTTGAGGATTATGATATAGATCTGTCTCGGATCCACTTGTCTTTTCCCTTGTAAGCAGCAATGTGAGGAACAGATGTGCAGCATCCATACCATCCTTTCTTTCCTGCCACTGTGACCTGAAATCCTCTTAAAGCATGGACCAAAATAAAAGGTTCATTCATTATGTTTGGCATTTTATGTTGTGAGAGAACAATATATAATAACCTCAATATATAAATAACCCTTTGTTAGTCTATCTTTAAATAATCATGCTATTGTTGATTTGCTTGCATTCTATCTTTACTTTAATGTATACTTTCCACTGTCATATCCATATTCTACATTCATTAATCCTTTGTGAGGAAAAAATTTTTCTTACCTACATGAATATTCTATTCTTGAACTATGTTGATGCAGCTATATAATGCCAAGCTTACCTCAGATGTGTTCTGTGAGAGAACTGACCAAAAAGTATCATTTTTAAAAGTTGTTAATTGCAAGTAAGGTGATCTAGCATTATTTCTGTTGGTGTGATTAAATAGCATGACCAAAAGCATCTTAGGAGAGAAAGGGCTCATTTAAAGCAATGCTTCTCAATTCCCTTTGGGAATCCTCTATCTCCAAATATATTTATATTATAATTCATAACAGCAACAAAATTATAGTTTTAAAGTAGCAACAAAAATAATTTTATGGTTGGGAATCACTACGACATGAGCAACTGCATTAAAGGGTCACAACATTAGGAAGGTAGAGAGCCACTGATTTAAACATTTAAAATTCCAGGTTATAGTTCATTATTGTAAAGATATCAAGATACAACACCCACAGTCAAGAGCAGAAAGAGGATAAACAGCTAGATCCATGTTTGCTTGCTTCCCTGTCTGCCCAGTTCTTGATTATCTTCCCCTACTTGTATACAGTCAGGGCCCAATCCAGGAAATGGTACTACCAACACTCAGTCTTGATCTTCCAACCTCAATTAGCCATCAAGCTAATCCTCCAAACATACACCCACATGACCAACCTTATATAGACAATTCCTCACTAGAATTTTCTTTGTAGATGACTTCATGCACTGTGCAGGTGACAGTTAAAACTAATAGATGGATAACAGAAGTTTTTCAGAACAGTAGATCAAACGATAGCTGGAGACAGACCTTGTATATAGAGGATAGTTCTATTAATGTAAGTTGATACATTTTTGAAGTTATTAAAATATCAGATAAACATTAATTAACATGGAAAACAGTAAATCAAAACTTATCAGGTAGTTATTGAGAAATATTTACTTTTTTCCATAAATTTCTATTGTCAAAATTTGCTCAGTCTTCATGAAGCATATTATAAATGAGCCCAAAACCACCTCAAATTTACCAAGGTAAGTCCTAAGCAAAAGTATAATTGACTTTTCTTTAATAAAGAAGACCATATATAGAGACATTTGTATTCATAATTGTATAATACTGCTCTAAAGGAATGACATTTAAAAGAGAGATCTGAAGGACATATCAATGTATTTGGGCAAGAGTGGAAAGAAGGTTTTTTTTTTTTTTTCTGACAGAAATGTTCAAGAAAGAGATTAGGAAATGCCAAGAAATAAAAGACTAAAATAAATGAGGGCATTGAATATGGAGGCTGGAGAGATATGAAGTGTGAAGTGAGGATGGAATGGGGCACACAAGGCCATCACATATGATGTTGGCTTAAATATTGTAAGTCTAATTAGATACTACAGAAATGTTTAAGAAAAATCTTTCACTTAATTAGATTCATGTTTAAGAAGATAGTGCTGTCTGTGATATGAGACAAATTTAGGAAGGCAATGAATGCAAATAAGATATGCTAAGAGATACTAAGGTCAAAGGAAAGAAATTGTGGCAGACTGTGATCAGGTTATAAAGATATCATGTTAATAGCATCCAGAGGTGCCATACAAAAATTACAGGTTTTATGTGGAATTGCATGTGATGGCAAGAAAGGAACATTGGAACAATAAAATATGCAGTAGTTGTAAAATTTCAGTCCAAGAACCCATAGCCTTGTTAAATTAATATGAAAACAAATAATAATACACAAATCTAAGGAACTTTGAATACACCAAATAGCCTTAGTTTATATTGATACTTAAAGCATGTCTCAGTGTATGGCCTGTTGATGATGTAGATGAATAGGTGAATATAATTAATATTTGTCTACATATATGAGATAATAACTTTTTTTAAAAATTAAATCTATTATTTATTATGTGTATGCTACTGCAGGATTATGTGCACAGATGTGCAAGTTCCACTTAAGGTCTGGAGTGGAAATTTGATTCCCTGAAGCTGTAGCTACCAGTAGTTATGAGCTATCCCATACAGGTTTCCTATAAAAGCAATACATACTCTTAACCATGGAGATGCCTCTCTAGTGCCATGTACAAGTTTTATAGGCTTTGAGTCAATAAATATTTGGAAGAATGTACTGAATGTTTACAAATACCAAAATTTTATACATTGTAATGCAACTGCTACAAGGAAGTAAATACTAATTTTTACTTATATGCAGAAAATGAGTCATAGAATTTAAAGCACTCCATAGAGTACAACCTGGATAGATGAATTTAAATTGAATATGATTGAACCTAAATTGGATGAATTTTAAATTTTTAAATTTATAATTACACCATCTGTTCCTAGTATTTTATGCCTTATCTTTCTTCATAGCACTGAGACTTATATATATATATATATATATATATATATAATTTGTATATTTGACTTTATTTTCTGCATTTCTCACTAAAGTATCAAATCCTATTAAAGCCAGGATTTTGTTGTTTCTTCCATTTCTTGATCCTAACAGGTAATGAGGGACCACGCATTAAAGATAATTTGATTAATGGATTTTAAAGATGGGTGAATTTAAACCCACTTTCCTTCCGCTAACCAAAGAATTCTATCTAATTGAAATAAATCAGATTTTAATGTTATTGATCTAATTTTACTAGTTTAATCCATATTTTAATATTAGCATGCTTTCTTTTATCTTATCAATCTGTCAACAGCAATTTATTGATCTGCGCACAAGGCCCAAAGGTAACTATGAAGACATATACGACAATCTGATTCCTCATGGAAGATATGATACATTTAAATATATGTGACATAATGTTTTGAATGGTTAAGTAACACTAACTCTGTCATAGGATCAATATCCCAAGACTACATTCAGAAAAAAAAAATAAAGTTTCAAAGAGAACAATCAATGTAATAAATACTATGGAGGATAAGAAGATGAAAGATCTGAAGGCAGTTATGTCAATCTATTTTGGTCTCAAAGGAAGCAATGTAAGACTAATATTTCAAGAATATGTAAAAATTTCTTGGGTTAGGTGACTATGTAAGGTTAAGCTGAGCAACAGATAACCAAGGAAAGATTGTTAAATAAACTGGGCTAATAGCAAGTAGGAATCATAGTAGCCTTCATTACAGAAAAAGGAAAAAGAATTGTTCGAGTAAACCCTGCATATCTCAACCATCCTCAAAAGTGTGGGTTCCTATTTGTCTTGTTTGAAGTCCATATTTATGCCAACCAACCGCTTTTAGTCTGAAATGCTTTATAATCACAAGACATTGATATATGCCCATCACACATGAATAGGTAAGTCTTGTTTTATTAAGGTAATACACAAACCTTTCCTGATAATATAATAAACAGAAGGATCTACAGCTAGAATATTACATTAAAGCACTGTGGGTTCAGGATATAGGGACCACATCCTTTTGACTTGCTATTTTATAATATAGTCATGAAAATAACCTTAAGGGAGAGGTTTTTACCATACATTTGGGGCAAATGTCTTCTATTCATACAGGTCTCCACTACTTATGACCTTGAATAACTTTAGATTTAACTACCATATAGAAAGAGATCCTTGGTCCTTTGGGATACTGGAGTTAAGTACACATTTCCAAGCAATCTAACCCTCCAGGGATATCCCAAAAGACAGTGATAGTCTTGATTGATCTTGCTTACTCAAGAGCAAACTGAAAATGCAAGACATAGTCTATTGATTGTCTTAGAGTAATAAAGATTGATTTCTTTATTTCTTCATTCAAAAGGTTTTATGATATATTCCCAAAGTGTTACAACAAATATGTCTTAAGCACAAATCTATTAGGTGTGTATCATTGGATGTGGGAAAGGCCCTGCTTAGCATGGAAAATGGAGTAATCTTTGTAAAATTACACGTTCTGTGATGATTGTAATACACCAAATATTGGAAACTCAGAAGGTACTGACATGTTAACTGAGATGTAAAGTTAAATTTAGGCTGTGTTGGGAGAAAATGTTTTCCACTATCCAGCTTTGGAGATGAGCTGAGCACAGGTCTGGAGGAAGTAAAGATAAGGTCATTCATGTGGGTAGCAGGGATGTGCTGGCTCTGGATCAGAGATAATCAGAGATAGAGAACTAAAAAAGTTAGAAAAGTCTTCAAGTTATGTTATTAACTCGGAACAATTTACAAGAATTACTGAACAGCTTTAATCAGAGATGATAATAAATGTATCCAGAATATCTTAATTATAACTGTTTTATTCCACAGATTTTTAAATATATTAGGTGTGTTTGCACGTGAGTATGTGTGTGTGTGAGCTAGAGTTGCTGGTGGGTGTGAGGCACTGATATGGGTGCTGGGAACCAAACTCTGGTCCTCTAAATGAATAGTATATACGCTTAACTACTGAACCAACTCTGTATTCCCAAGAGCATAAACTCTTGTCTCACTTCCCCTTAAGGTTCAATCCTGACCTCTACTCAAACCTGCTCATGTGAACTCCGGTAAATTAGTTCAGCTTTCTGGGCCTGGCGTCACCATCCTTATGTGATAATAGAACCACCCTATTTTAATCTTTCACGGACTCATATGGTTTAAAGAGACAATGTTTAGAACTGTATTTGCACATAGTTGGGATGAAAGAAATAATAATTTTTTATTTTTCTATGAAAGAATGTTATGTTCTCAAATTTCTCAATATTGAATGTATATCCTATATTGCAGGAAGCATGTGGAGAATGGAGTTACAAGGAATTGTGAGCTTCTGGTGCTGCAATCTAAATTTGGTCGTCTGCAAGAGCCATGAGTGCTCTTAAAAACTGAGGGTTTTCTCCAGTCTCAGGAAAGCATTTTAAGTGGGCTAGCTACCATCACAAGAAAGGAATAGCATATGCAACTCATGTACAAAATCCATATGTATGTTAAGTGTTCTTACATGTTTATTTAAAAGCTGAACAATAGGCTTAAATAAGTTATTTTTATTTAAGACAATGTAGCTAATACATCATGTAAATACTAAAGATGTAGTTTAATTCATTGGTTTATACAGTCTTCAAGTCACTACACACTTTACATTCAAAGCACATATCAATTTAATCTTATCTCAAATGCTCACTAACTATATAGGATAATGCTGTTGTTTTGGTCAGTACCGATCTTCAGAGTGATAGACCAAGTAATGATAAAGGGTAGAGAATCACTGAAGATGGGGTAGGAAAGGACTTGAAGAAATTTTGAAGCAGAATGCATGCTGTGGAAGAGCATTGGTCATAAATAAGCTCATATTGTTGGTTCTGATGCATGGTTCTGCCAGGAGAAAAAAATCTTAGGTAATGGTGAACAAAACATCAAACATTAATGGAGTCAAACAAGATACTTCTCGAATATCCAGCTATCTCTCTCCACAAATTCTCCTGTTACATCATCACAGCAAGGAAAGGGAAGGGAGGAAGAAAAGTAAGCTTGGAAATAGAGAGACAAATGAGAAAAAATCATGGTCTATCATAGTGGTATTAGAGCCAGGTAGAATACTGTACATCAGGACATATGCTAAGATCTTGAAAGACAGATTGTGGTCAGAATACACCTATGAAATATTGATAAAGGATATTTAAAATTGTGTTTATAAAGTAAATGCATAAATATTTATCATCTGCCAAGCATACAGCCAAATATTTATAGAGAGCAAACACTGTACATTTCAGACTCTTGCTGGACTCTCTCTCCCACAAGACACTCTGAGTCACCTATAGAAATAATTTAAAGATTCCTCATCACAGAGTAGCTATAGTCATTGAAACCCAAGTCTGAAAATTCACTGAGCCTGTTGGACCTACACTGCTAATGTGCAAAATCTGATTTCATGGGTTCCTGAAGCTTTCAAGTCTTCACCTTGCTGGGAAGGGAGAAGCAAACAGCTTCCTTCCCTGTGGGTTGTTTTGAGATAGGGAGGAACACACAGCAAGGTGGTACAATTGCTGAGGGGGTGCAGTTAATGCAACATCTACTAGTTTACAGGTACAGCCCTTTCTTTCCCAGTGGGCTCACAGGCTAACAGCATGTCTTGGCAAGGGCAAGTTTAATTAAAGTCACAGCTCACTTGGCAGCAGCTCAACTCTACACCCACCTTCAGACCCTAGTTCCCATAGATTCTTTCTCCTGTAATGATTTACCTCTCTAGATTTATTCTTCCACTGTGAAGAAAAGGGAAGTTTCTCTATCAGAATTTTCCTGTTTCCAGTCATATCCCCAATGCCTGCTGATTTTATTTGTATATATCTCAGAGGACGCCAAGCTCCCACACAACCTATGAATCAAATAAATGCTGCTGGAATGGAAGCAGTCATCAGTCCCTCTATCGCATGTGTCAGAACAAAGATTAAGAGTAGATCTTCACCAGTCAATATATCCTATTAACTATTTATTCATTTTGTGGATGGGGAAAATATTTCTTAAAATCAGCATGTCCTGTGGCTGATGCACAGATTTGGCCAAGATTCAATCTTTCATTGTTTTACTTCAAAGTACGTCATCATTCTCTTGGAAAACCCTGCCTTATCTTGGGATATATGAAACACATTAAGTATCACATCCATGGAGTCAGAGCTGCTGATGGATGGAAGGTCTAATGATACAGGATCTGAAACATGAATCAAGACCAATAAACAGTGAATAAGATACTTGATATTGAGTCACATTTACTTAACTGTAGTTGGTTAGAACTGCTTTAATTTGCCCTTTGCTCTTGGGTAATCAGTAACTTAATTGTGCTTGCATTGTAAGCAGTGCTTATATTACCTAGCAGTGAAATAGAACTCCTTGGGTTTGAATCCCACTGGATTGGCAGACAATCACTCAGTCTCTCTGTGCCTCATTTTACCTAAAATCTTCCATTTGAATAAATTGGCACCTACTTCATACAAGTATTTTATTATTGATATGTGTTATGGTTTTAAGGAAAATGACCTAATACATATTCAGTGTCCTCTTCATGTAAAATACTAAGAGTTTACTACAACTTTACTGGGGAGAAGATAGTCCCCCCACAAATCTGCCTTAGTGCTCAGGGGATTATAGCTATTCATGCTTTGGGCAAGCTAAACTGGAATTCCTACTACCTGTCTTTTGTTAAGTAATATGACAGAACTCAGTAGCCACTACTTACTCCTAATTGCATGTGAATCATAATGAAAATTTGTAAGAGGCAGAAAAATGAAGAAGTTGGTATGGGGAGAACTGATTTTGTTCACAGTACCCATCAGTTTCCTGTCACATTAGTGTTCATCAACAGTCAGGAGGTTTTATTAGTTTCTGGTAAGCACAAGGTTAGTCTTTTTTGATGCGGGTAGTTTTATCCTTAAACTATTTTAGTATTGATCATGAGTATACTGTTTAAAGCAAATTGAATTGTCATCTGGGGAACCCAAATGAATATTCCAAGAATTTGCTAGCTTTCAGTTAAGAGCCAGGAACTAAGGCCAACAAAACAATGACATAATGAATGGTACATAATATTGATTTATTATGGGGTCAGATACCATTTATGTAAGTGTCTAAATTGCAAATGCTTCAGACTCCATGGGTCACTTAGTTTCTATGGCTATTCTTCTATATTTTTAAGTAACTCTACAAGTTGTAAAACTAATTTTAGCTTATATTAATCCTGAATACATAACAATTTAAAATTAATCTATATCATTTAATTTTATTATTGGGATGTTGTTGCTATTGTTATTATTATTAGAATATTGATATGCAAAGACTTGGGAAAAAGTAGTTGAAAATCTCCATTCAGAATATGAGTTGTCATTATCTAAGAGTGGGGCTATATAGACAAATTGGATTTTATGGCAAAGTCTAGGGTAGAATTTTCTGCTATAGTATAGATAAGCAAAGAGGAAAAAATTCTACTCTATTCATTGTTTGTCATTTGCTTTCATACCCTATCATCTTGGTTGATTTAAAACGGAATTGCTCTCTGCCAATATTCTCTATATCGTAAGAAGAAGAAATTTTAAATCTTTGGATTAGCACTTGGTTAAGTAGGTCTTTTCTTCTGTTTCTACTTACCTTTTTTTTCAAACTAATGTGTCTGCAATCACTGTTTCCTGCTAAAAGAAAGATTTTTTCTAATCCTTGTGGGTGAAGATGTAGCCATGAAGTAGACATTAGCACCCATTTTAAAGAATATTTTCAGTTTAAGACAAAATGTACTTACATCATTTCTTCCTTCTCTCCAATCTCTTCCATGATCCCTCCTTTTCAAATTTATGGTCTCTTTGTTAAATATTATATATTATGCATATTATAAACTTAAATTCAACCTGTTGAGTTTACTTAGTGTTGCATATATATCTCACTAACCACTTGGTATTTAAAAACAGTTTGGCGCTCATCCCTGGAAGAGCATAATTTCGCCCTCTCTGAGCAGTCATGAACTACCTGACGCTCTTCTTTTAGAAAAGGACCTGGTGAGATCCCCTATTCCACAGAGGTGGGTCAGCTGTCATCACTGTTAGGGACTTGGTCAGGCAACCATGAAGTTAGTTCCTATGAAGCTAAATTATATTCTCATAATTCCCAAGACTGGAATTAGCGTGATATCAGCACTAGAGAGCAATTACGTCAAGGTTCATATAAAATGATACTGATAAAGGAAGACACATGATGTAGTCTTTGAGATTCAGAGACTGGCACAGGACTCTACAATATTGACTAATGAGCAAGAGACAAGGAAATCAGTTTAAAGATTTAAACCAGTTGGGTTTTAATTCACTTGAGCATCAGTCTCATTTCATTCTGAAATATTTGTCTTCCTTCCCAGAGGCAAGAAATGGACAAATTATGTGGCATGTGTCTAAAATGATAGGTCTAATTACCACTCTAAATCACGAAATATTTTAAAATATCACTAAAAGTCAAATGCAAGGATCTTTAAATTGATCTGAAACCTTGCTTTTCTTTGTTGCACCTGAGTAGTATAGAAGAGGAAAAAAACTAAGTAGAAAGGAAACTGATTTCTTGCACTAGGTTCACTTCTGATCCTCTGTAATCAGACAATCATGTTTACTATAAATAGAGAACATTGGAAAGAGACTGCTGACATTCAGGGAAACACAGAGAATGGGTTGGATTTATTCTGATTAGGCAAAAAAGATAATTAGAACAGTGTTACCAGAATCTTTTATACTTTGTAAATGCAAATTAACCCCCCCCCCCCTTAGTTTTCTGTGCTGGGCTAGAACTTCTGATCCTAAATCTCTGATCCTCTAGCCTTAATCTCTGAGAAAGCTGAATGTACATGTATGTATTACATTGCCTGTTTAATAAACGCAACTTACAACACAATCCACGAAGGGAGTTCTTTCTTGACCACAAATACATGCTTTTTAGAAATGATGTTGGTTATTTTATATGTTTTATTACATACTTACTAAGCATGAATATCTTCTATATGGAAACTCATGGTTAGGCCTTTTATAAAACACGTGAATATTTTACAATCCACAGAGCTAGACCTGTTCATGTGGCATGCAAGAGTTATGTTCTAAAAAGAATGATTTTCTTAATTTGAGAAATAGCTCACTTTAGACTAGAGTGTGGCGATGCGGGAAAGTGTACTGGTTAAGCCATTGACAACTGAGAGCAAGGAACATTTCTCAGATCTCTGTTGCATTTACTACACTGGCTATTTCCTGTGCTGTGAGCCTTTGATTTTTTTCTCCATTTTCTCCACCTAGCATGTTCACCATGAACATATTATGTAAGACTCACTGTAGGCAATGCTGTTTTATCAAGGCTTTGCCTACAGATGACCGTGTGGTCTGTTTCTGTGTCTTCTCTCTGTTAACCACCAGTCTTTGCATCTCTCAGAGTTTACCACTACAGGGTCTGTTGATTTCTTCATGATTTTTCTCCTCTGGTGTGCTTTGGTGTTTTTTTACCAAATGTGCTATGTAGTCAATGGTCAATAAATATTAGATGGATTGATGTAAAATGGATGAATGAAGCAAGGAATATATGAAGAAATTCTATTGCCTCAGAGAGTAGTCTGAATCCTGGTGTATGAAAATAAGATTTTTGCATGGGTATGGAAGGGTAACAAAACCAATGTTGTATCTTTTTTCAGGGAAATTGATATCCATATCTGTAAGACTGTATTTTGAGCAAATTCACTAGAGATAAAAGCAGACTTTATGTACATTGTTTCTATAGTATCTGAGCCCCTCAGTGAAAATTCCTTACTCTTTGTTCCTTGCTTTACCTGTCAAGCTTCCCTACTCTACATTTTTGGAATGGTGTTATTGTTTGCATAAGTGCATAAAGTGTGTCTCATATTTCTTCTCAACCTTTTGGGACATGAGAGTTTGGTTTTTTTTCTTCCTCAAACCAACTTTCAATATCTCAGAGTTCCAATTTTTAAATTTCAATTAAAAGCACTATAAATATATCATTAGTTAATATATAGTATTTTATCTCTCTCTCCCTCTAGTATAAATGATCAGTTCTAGAGATAACCACAGGGTTAAAATTAGACTTACATACATTTAATAATAAAGATAATAAGCAAAGAATATGCATGTATCAAAACAGCTGTAAGTTTTTTTATTATTACAATGTCTCCAAAAAAGGAAAATTAAATGAGAGCTTTTAAAGATCTTACTAATATAAAGATGTTACTAAAGGAACCAGTTAGTATTTGACCTCTCTTTTCTGAGCTCAGTTATCTTTAAAATGGGGATAATATTTTCTCCATTATGAACACCATACAGAATTAAGTGGGAGGAAATAATGAATGTAAAGTCATTTTGTGTACAACTAGATATTGGGTAGCTATACCTGATAGAATTATTTTCTTAGATTCCCGCTTTTTGCCAAAGAAACAATAACTGAAGTTGTGTTCATGTAATAATAGATGTCTTTTGTGTTCATGCACTAACAGATGTCATAGGGTTCACAAGCAATAATATTCCTAAAACCAGGCAATTCATACAGGGCAAGTCTTGGTAAAACTAATGAAGCAGCAGCATAGAGTACAGTGCTTATGTAGACAGTAGAAAGAGGCACACTGGAGCATCTGCTTTTGTTCTCATGATTATGAAGGTAAGAGCAAAGCTAAATCTTGCTTCCAATTCTGGCTTCATGGTTTCTTAGACATGTCAATTTCGCTGCATACTCAATTTGGCAGTAGGTGGAAACTCAATTAAAAAATGTTTGCAAAACTCTTACATTCTTCCACCACTAGTGGAAGTAGATAAAAGGACACTACTGAGATTGCAAGTAAATTTTTAGATTCAATTTTTAAAATTTCAGATTATCCCTAACCCACTCAAATACACACCATATGCAAGAAAATATTCATACTTTTCAAGGTGTTTATGAATTTCTTAGGTCTTTCTAACCCAAGTTAATAGTCATGGCATATGACTGTAACCAGAATTTAGCCCCAAGTTAAAGAAGCTATAGCATGTAAGTGTTTCCTTTTCATTGTTTGGTTCTTGGTAAATCACTGTATTGCATACACCTTATCTCCTCATATGCATTTCCCCAGAAATGATAGGGACTATCTAGTCAGGCCATGCTGAGAATTAGATAAGCTATAATTCTTGGACTTTATTGAAATAGTACATGGGATAGGAAATTAACATTACTTTCAGACATAAGACTATGAGTCCTTCATTCATGAGAATCAAATAATAGAAAAGGAAGTATCTCTTACACTTAACATGGAAGGTGTTTTTATATTTCTAGCTGTTCAGAAAGGCACTGAATATGCTGCTTCTGCCCATTATTCTGTTTTGCTTTATTCATGGAAAGGGTTTCAAGAGTACTACTGACTGCATTGGAATCTCTCTCTGGGGATGAGTGATAGCTCATTGAGTCATGACTGTTGATTGTAGGTGAAAGCACGAGACCTGTGAATGTGGGAGGGGTATCCCCTGGGTCACTGAGGGACTTGCAGGTTGCTGGTGGCACTAATTTCACATGAAAGCAATGTGTTTGCAAAAGGAAAGACAGATGGTACCAGTCACCAGTTATTTATTTCTATAATTAGTAGCATGCTGTTATTCAGGTCTTGAAGAAATTTTCACTTCCTATGGAATTCCTCCCTTCATTAGATGAGAAATGGATATTGGAAGCAAAGAAGATTTTTTTTTTTTTTTTTGCAGGATATCGCTTTAGATCTAAAGGCTTGTAGCTGTGCTAGGAGGAAGAACACGATCTAGAGAAATAATCTGCATTAGCAAGGATACTGAGCTTTTAAATCCACTTCTTTTAGTGCCATATTTTCATAAAAACTACCATATGTGTGTTTCATATATGTCATCTAAGAGAGAAGAATACTTGAGAAAATAAGTCTGACCATGGTCATCATGATATAATTATACTATTGGAATCTGTAGAACACATTGGGGTGATGAAAGATATGAAAATGTAAATTTCCGGACAGCAAAGAATGTGTTTGAATTAAAGAACCCCAGTAATTAGCTAACTAAACAAATGGAATTAACTATTAGATCCTATCATCTCTGCATAGATGAATTCTTGTAATCCATTTAGCAGAGCTTTTCTAAGAATTTAATGATGAAATAGTAATATCCCTAGACTATTGCTCAACTCAAATTATACACTCACTAAATGGACTTTATTGATATAGATATGAATAATTTGCATTGGTATTGATTTTAAGGTCAATTTTGTTATATGTATATGTATTTCTGATCTCGATTAAGGTATTGTGATTATGATGACATCTTAATATTTACAGGAAAATGGATGGATCTAGATAATATCATATTGAGTGAGGTAACCCAGACCCAGAAAGACAAATATCATATATACTCACTCATAAGTAGTTTTTAAATGTAAATCAAAGAAAATCAGTTTACAAATCACCATCCCAGAGAACCTAGACAACATACATTGATCTTATCTATATGGGAAGTAGAGAAAGACAAGATCTCCTGAGTAAATTTGGAACATGAGGAACATGGGAGAGGTTTAAGGGGGAAGGGAAAGGAGCAAAGAAAAATGTATAGCTCAATAAAATCAATAAAAAAGAAATTTTAAAGTACCCCCCTTTTAAGGGCTTGTGCAGATATGGGTGTATCTGCCCTATCATGTCCACAAACTTATGTTTTACAGTTTTACAGGATTTTCCCAATCCTTCTGCTGGTGTTTACATTCTTTCTGATCCCCCTTCTGAAATCTTTCCTGAGTCTTGGACTTGATGTAGTTGACCTGTTTGTTTAGTGATGAGTGCTCATCAGTCACTTACTCTCATCATTTTAACCAGCTATTAGTCTTTGAATTGACCCCTATCAATACCTAACAGAGATATCCCAGTACTCAAGGGACTGAGGCAGGAGGGTTGCCAAGAGTTTGAGAGCAGTTTTGGCTACATAGTGAGATTCCAGCCAGCCTAGGCTAGACAGTGAGATTTATGTAGGTTTAGAACTTAGACCATGCCAGGATCTGAATTTCTAGATGAGTGTTTATAATGAACACTGTGAGCCAAACTGCAGGTTGTGTACACGCAGAAATAAATTGCACAGGAAAAAAATCATTCTCGTGTTAGTGCAAGGCAAAATCGGCTAGACAGACAGATCCTGTCTGCTCACTTATTTGTTTTTATTAATTGATATTTTCAAGGCAGTTCTTCCCTAAAGAGCCTCAGCTCCTCTGTGTGCACTTGTCATAAAGTCTCTCTCTAACTGTGTAGTACTGGGGAAGAAAAACAGATTCACTAAAATACCTTATGTTCTATACTATTCTAGTGTTCTGTCATACACCCATGTTTTCTCATTAAATCTTAACAATGGAACAAAATATGCATCAAAAGCACAAACACAATATTATACTTTAGATTACAGACTTCCTCAGAATTCCTATGAATAAAACCACTGCTCCACAAATGTCAGTGACCCATTCCTTCATTTATAACATCCCCCCACCCTGTTAAGCAAGCAAGATAGCTAAAGACTTTGATATATTTATTTTGCATGCAGTTAAGAGAAGAAATACAAAAATAGGAGGATATTGCAGCATGTAGCAATGGATTGCATATAGTTTATTTGCAAAGAGATGGAGAGAAATGGATGTAATCAGTAGATAATTAAATTATACAAATAAGGGCTAGGGAAATGGGTCAGTGAGTAAAAGGTTTTCACACAGGCATAATACTTGATCCCCAGAATTCATATTTTATCCAGCTCAGGGAAGATGGAGAGATGAAGATCCCTGAGGCTTGCTGAAACACCACTCTAACTTTATCAACCAGATCAAAGTTCAATAATAATCCTTGTCTGAAAAAAATATTGTTTAGAGGAACTGGAGAGATATTTCA